>NC_025685.1:20597058-20600346 GCF_000633955.1 Camelina sativa | reverse complement strand
GATTACCACCTTCTCGGTCTGATCCTTTTACGATTGAACTGAAACCAGGGACGACACCGTTATCCAAGGCTCCTTACAGGATGACTCCAGCAGAGATGGCAGAGCTGAAGAAGCAGCTAGAGGATTTGTTGAGCAAGGGATTTATCCGTCCTAGTGTATCACCATGGGGAGCGCCAATGTTATTCGTTAAGAAGAAGGATGGGAGTTTCCGCTTGTGTATTGATTACAGGGGTCTCAACCGGGTCACTGTGAAGAAAAAAGTACCCTCTTCCGAGGATCGATGAGTTGTTGGATCAGTTGAGAGGTGCTACTTGGTTCTCCAAGATAGATATGGCGTCGGGTTATCATCAGATCCCGATAGATGAGACAGATGTGAGGAAGACTGCTTTCAGGATGAGGTATGGGCATTATGAGTTTGTGGTGACGCCATTTGGGTTGCCTAACGCACCAGCTGCGTTTATGAGATTGATGAACAGAGTGTTTCAGGAGTTTCTAGACGTGTCTGTCATCATTTTCATCGACGACATCCTGGTTTATTCTAAGAGTCTTGAAGAGCATGCAGTGCATTTGAGGGCAGTCCTGGAGAAGCTGCGGGAGCAGAAGTTGTTTGCTAAGCTGAGCAAGTGTAGCTTCTGGCAGCGTGAGATGGGTTTTCTGGGTCACATTGTGTCTGCAGATGGGGTTTCTGTAGATCCAGAGAAGATTCAGGCTATCAGGGATTGGCCTAGACCGCAGAATGCCACGGAGATCAGGAGTTTTCTCGGGTTGGCAGGGTATTATAGGAGATTTGTGCAGGGGTTTGCGAGCAGAGCATGTCCTATGACTAAGTTGATGGGGAAGGATGTCCCTTTTGTCTGGTCACAGGAGTGCGAGGAGGGCTTTGCAAGCCTGAAGAAGATGTTGACTATTGCTCCGGTGTTGGCTTTGCCTGAGCAGGGAGAACTCTATGTGGTTTATACAGATCCATCCAGAGTGGGTTTAGGATGTGTATTGATGCAGCATGGGAAGGTGATTGCCTATGTTTCGCAGCATAGGACAACTATCCTACTCATGACTTGGAGATGGATGTTGTGGTTTTTGCCTTGAAGATTTGGAGATCTTATCTTTATGGTGCAAAGGTACAGGTGCTTACAGATTATAAGAGCTTGAAGTACATATTCACTCAGCCCGAGCCGAACTTGAGGCAGAGGCGGTGGATGGAGCTGATGGCGGATTATGATCTGGAGTAGCCTATCATCCTGGTAAGGCTAACTTGGTTGCAGCTGCTTTGAGTCGGAAGCGGGCGGCTTCGGCTCAGGAGCAGGATATGGATTCTCTGGTAGGAGAGATCAGTGCGTTGAGCTTGTGTGCGTTTTCTCAGGAGCCGTTGGGTTTGGTTGTAGCTGATAGAGCAGATTTGTTGAGCAGAGTGCGGTTGGCTCAGGAGTCGGATTTTGGGCTGGTGAATGCCTCAAAGGATATTGATTCAGAGTATCAGGTTTCGGCTAATGGTATTATTCTGGTGCATGGGCGGATCTGTGTGCCCAAGGATGAGGAGTTGAGGCAGGAGATTCTGAGAGAGGCTCATGCTAGCATGTTCTCTATTCATCCAGGAGCGACTAAGATGTACCGAGATCTCAAGAGGTACTATCACTGGGTCGGGATGAAAAAGGATGTGGCTAGTTGGGTTGCGAGGTGCGATGTGTGTCAGTTAGTGAAGGCTGAGCATCATGTACCATGTGGTTTGCTGAAGAGTCTTCCCATTCCAAAGTGGAAGTGGGATATGATTACTATGGACTTCGTGGTAGGGTTGTCAGTGTCCAGTATGTTTGATGCTATTTGGGTCATTGTGGACCGGTTGACTAAGTCGGCACATTTTCTGGCCATTTAAGAAGATTGATGGAGCAACGGTCTTGGCAAAGAAGTATGTGAAGGAGATAGTCAGGTTGCATGGGGTGCCAGCGAGTATTGTGTCTTATAGGGATTCCAAGTTCACTTCAGTATTCTGGAGGGCATGTCAGGCAGAGATGGGCACTAAGGTGCATATGAGTACAACTTATCATCCCTAGACAGATGGACAATCACAGATGACGATCCTGACTTTGGAGGATTTGCTGAGGATGTATGTGTTGGATTGGGGTGGCCATTGGGCAGATCATTTGAGCTTGGTAGAGTTTGCTTATAACAACAGTTACCTGGCGAGTATTGGCATGGCACCTTATGAGGCTTTGTATGGGAGGCCGTGTCGTACACCGTTATGCTGGACTCAGGTGGGGGAGAGGAGCATGTACGGGGCAGATTTTGTTGAGGAGACCTCGGAGAAGATTCAGGTTGGAGATAGAGTGAACCTCAAGATGGCCATGTTGCGGGGTCAAAACAGGTCATTGACTAAGACTAAGTTGAATCCGAGGTATATGGGTCCGTTCAGAGTGATTGAGCGAGTAGGACCGGTGGCATATAAAATGGAGTTACCTGAGGTTGTGCGTGCTTTCCATAAGGTTTTCCATGTGTCTATGTTGCGGAAGTATCTCCGCAAGGAAGATCAGTTGTTGGCTAAGATTCCTGAGGATCTTCAGCCTAACATGACTTTGGAGGCGAGACCAGTGAGGGTTCTCGGGAGGAGGATCAAGGAACTTCATAAAGAAGAAGATTCCTTTGATGAGAGTCTTTTGGGACTGTGATGGTGTTGAGGAGAAGACTTGGGAGCCTGAGGCAAGGATGAAGGAAAGGTTCAAGAAGTGGGATGACAAGCAAGCCACGACTTGAGCTTGCCTAGCCTTGTCCAATCTGTAATCCATGGCTGGAGCGGGAATGGAGTATTCCAGCCCATCTCTCTTGTTTACTCGGTCGCTTGAGGTGGTTGGTTGTGCGACTAAGTAACAAGATGAGGTGGTGTTTGGGGTACAAAGTTTCCGCGAGGTAGTGTGTTGGAGGAAAGGTTCCTGTTTTAGAGGTTTCTATAAGTGGAAAGTTTCCAGAAATGGAAAGTGCTAAAAATGGAAAGTTTTATGTGAGTTAGAATTTGTCCATTTTTAGTGGCGGAGAGCCTTGGAGGGGGGCTTGTGTGGCCTTTGTGGCGGACTTTTGAGTCGTTGCGCCGTGTGTGGCGGTCTTTTCAGTTATTGTGTGGCCTTTGTGGCGGACTTTTTAGCCATTGTGTGGCGTTTGTGGCGGGCTGTTTAGCCATTGTGTGGCCTTTGTGGCGGGCTGTTTAGCCATTGTGTGGCCTTTGTGGTGGGCTGTTTAGCCAGAGTGTGGCCTTTGTGGCGGGCTGTTTAGCCAGAGTGCCTGTTGAGGCGGTCCTTCGGG
>NC_025685.1:20594681-20595134 GCF_000633955.1 Camelina sativa | reverse complement strand
ACTCGACCACCACTCGACCGAGCTGTGATCGAGCACTTGATCGAGCCAGAAGCCGGATCCAAATAGCCATTACTTCCCAGTCGACTCGACCACCCACTCGAGCCTGCGCTCGACCGAGTACCTGTTCGAGTCAGTAATGATGTACCACAACAGTATGTTCAATTACATACCCATGCAACATCAACCAGTATACCAGGCTGAATTGTATCCCTCTCCATGGTTCCAAACCTCACAAGCTCAAGAACCTGACTTAAGAGATATGATGCAACAACTGTTGCTTGGGCAAGCCACTAAGCAGATTGAGGAAGCAACGCAGTTTGGTGAGCTGCACCAGAATTCTTATTCTACTGGACTGAATAACCAGTTGGAGAGACTGAGCTCTACAATCACGAACATGGAGAGTTGCATGGCTTCTACTTCCTCTCCTACACCAAACCAACTTCAACACCCAAG
>NC_025685.1:20588725-20591584 GCF_000633955.1 Camelina sativa | reverse complement strand
TCTTGTAGTTTATTTTCTGCATTTTACATTTTCTTCCTAGGATTGTTAGCGACAAACAATCTTTACATTTGTCTTAACTTAGATTCATATGCATATCTTAATTGTTCACAAACACTCATTTAGGATCGATACCTCTTGTACTGCAATAGCATAAGGGGAATTGAAACACCCATCCATCATTCCATTCATATCTCACCATTGCATACATCATTCCACACACCACAATATAAATCTTGTTTCAGTAGCACATCGTGTTGTCTTACGCGAGCCACGGGAAGGAAACCTGGATAGGGATAGGACTCAGACGTGTTCGAAATTGTTTGCTCGCGACTCTTGGGGAACTTAGGTTCTCCTTGTACCGTCATATTCTAAGACTTTGTGGCTTGGGAGTATGGCTGGTATATCGACTTCGGATGACGATCCGGGGGCGCGTTGTAGGGTGGAAACCCAAGAGATGAGTATTGGACTTCCTTATATAGAATATGGCATGCGGGTTTAGGCCCGATGAGGAGCCAATATTATGGCTTGCAGACTTCGGTCTGATGAGGAGCCAATAAAAAGTCAAGGTTTAGGCCTGTGAGTAAAAAGGAGAGTCCAAAAGTCGAGAGCAAATAATGTCTGGAGCATGAGTCTATCGCCTAGAGGTGACCTTTCGTATATCGGTCGGAGGAGTGCGGGCCGTGGAGACGGTAGCACGGGAGTCCTTGGCTGAATGTTGTTCGAGATTCGAGGATGAATCTAAATTGGTGGGGGAAAATTGTAACATCCGCGAACCGGAATCCCGGTTTGGGATTTGCATCGATCGATGCTGGAGCATCGGTCGATGCTGACTCAATTTCCTGCGTTTTGACTTAAGTTAAACGCTGCGTTTTGGGCAAAGGGAAATGAGAAAACCCTTAAGTCGTTTCTTTTGTCTCATTAGACGACTTTAGCCGTTTTTGAGAGAAAAGAAGGGAGAAAAAGTGTTCTTGAGTGTTCTTGAGTGTTCTTGGTGATTTATGGAGATTTGAGGCTGTTCTTGTAGAGATCTGTAGCTGGAATCGTTGTAGGAGCTTTCTAGGAATGTTTTCTTCCTTTGTTTGGGTCGGATTCCTTCTGTGGCAAAGGTAAGTGCATGACCATGGCTTATCTAAGCTGGATATTACTCTGATCTGTTTGTTTCTGTGTTGTTAGGCTTGCTAGTATGTTATTTGAGGCATTAGGAAGCTTTCTTGCAGCTTGGGATCGATTCTTGTGGTTGCAGGAACAACGATCCGACGAGAAGCTTCGGGGAAAACAATGCTCGGCATGAGCATTGGTCGATGCACTATGTGCATCGGTCGATGCTAGTGCGAGGACGGTGCGGTTTGACCTAGGAGCATTGGTCGATGCCATATAGAGGCATCAGTCGATGCGATTAGGGTTTCCACATGATGTCGAGCATGTGTCGATCGATTCAAGTTGAAGCATCAGTCGATGCAAGTGAACCTGGTATCGATCGATGCATATCTTGTGTTGGTCGATGCTGGTCCCTGATGGTGTTTGTCGATGCAATCTTGTGTCGGTCGATGCAGAGCCTGGTTTGGTTGTTGATTGTTGTTTGATGGTTAGAGTATCTCTATTGCTTGTGTGTATAGCCCAGTAGATGGGAGGATTGCCTTACCGAGTGTTTATAAAATACTCATGCATTGCAATTTGTGTTTGTGGTGCAGGTAAAGGCAAAGTTTGATCGTGGAATCAAGGCAATGAAGAGGAGGATGTTCTAGGGACTCGATTGGATGTTGTCTTGCATTGCTAGGTTGCTAGAGTTGGGTGATTAGAAACATTGCTAGGATTGCCGGTTTGGTGTTTTGGTGTTGTTTGGTATTTGGATATTGTTATGATTATGATATTAGTTTATTATTAGTTATTTATTGGTATTGGTTATTCCGCTGTTGGTTGTGATTGTGGTTAGGTGGCTAGTGGATATAGGACCACTAGTTGTAGTTTATTATTATAGTTATTATTATTTATTATTTTTTTAAAAAAACGGGTCAGGTCGTTTCAGTTATTTATGTTTTATCTCTTATGGTTAGCGTTTGACATGGTTGCTTGTGTTGCCTATGTTGTATCCTTTAGGGTATAACGTTTTTTGTTGTTATGCGTTTAATTTCATCTTTTGCGTTGTCTATGTTTTATCTCTTATGATTAGTGTTTGACATGGTTGCTTGGGTTGCGTATGTTGTATCCCTTAGGGTATAGCGTTTTTTTATTATACGTTTAATTTTATCTTTTGAGTTGTTTATGTTTTATCTCTTACGGTTACTGTTTAACACAGTAGATTGGGTTCTGTTCGTTGTATCACTTAATGTATAGCGTTTTGTGTGTGTTTAAGTTTATGTTCCATACCATTTTATTTTTTTTCTATATTATTTCATTTACGGTATCTATTTTTTGTATAACATTTCATTTCAAAATTCACTATTCACAATTATTTTTTTTACAATGCATATCATATATTTTAGTCCTAGACTCTGTAGAAAGATCTAGAAGATCCTCTAGTTAATATGAGATATTGTAATATTTCTTATTTAGATATTATATATTTGTAATCATTATAGTTTAGGAAACTCTTGTACTATATAATTCTATGTAATCTAAAGCTTATTCTCATGAGAGTAAATATATTATTTCCTAAACACTAAGATGTTCTTCTCTCATCACATCTCTTACATGGTATCAGAACCACAATGATCTAACGATCGGCTTCGTTCCTGGTTCTAAGCTATATGCTTCTTCCTTTTATATTTTTATTTTTTGTTAAGCCAAGTGCTTCCACATTCAAGTTCATCATGAACCTCTAAATCTAAGCCATCAAGCTTCCTTTATTCAACTCTATTA
>NC_025685.1:20579361-20585582 GCF_000633955.1 Camelina sativa | reverse complement strand
TCTCTATTGCTTGTGTGTATAGCCCAGTAGATGGGAGGATTGCCTTACCGAGTGTTTATAAAATACTCATGCATTGCAATTTGTGTTTGTGGTGCAGGTAAAGGCAAAGTTTGATCGTGGAATCAAGGCAATGAAGAGGAGGATGTTCTAGGGACTCGATTGGATGTTGTCTTGCATTGCTAGGTTGCTAGAGTTGGGTGATTAGAAACATTGCTAGGATTGCCGGTTTGGTGTTTTGGTGTTGTTTGGTATTTGGATATTGTTATGATTATGATATTAGTTTATTATTAGTTATTTATTGGTATTGGTTATTCCGCTGTTGGTTGTGATTGTGGTTAGGTGGCTAGTGGATATAGGACCACTAGTTGTAGTTTATTATTATAGTTATTATTATTTATTATTTTTTTAAAAAAACGGGTCAGGTCGTTTCAGTTATTTATGTTTTATCTCTTATGGTTAGCGTTTGACATGGTTGCTTGTGTTGCCTATGTTGTATCCTTTAGGGTATAACGTTTTTTGTTGTTATGCGTTTAATTTCATCTTTTGCGTTGTCTATGTTTTATCTCTTATGATTAGTGTTTGACATGGTTGCTTGGGTTGCGTATGTTGTATCCCTTAGGGTATAGCGTTTTTTTATTATACGTTTAATTTTATCTTTTGAGTTGTTTATGTTTTATCTCTTACGGTTACTGTTTAACACAGTAGATTGGGTTCTGTTCGTTGTATCACTTAATGTATAGCGTTTTGTGTGTGTTTAAGTTTATGTTCCATACCATTTTATTTTTTTTCTATATTATTTCATTTACGGTATCTATTTTTTGTATAACATTTCATTTCAAAATTCACTATTCACAATTATTTTTTTTACAATGCATATCATATATTTTAGTCCTAGACTCTGTAGAAAGATCTAGAAGATCCTCTAGTTAATATGAGATATTGTAATATTTCTTATTTAGATATTATATATTTGTAATCATTATAGTTTAGGAAACTCTTGTACTATATAATTCTATGTAATCTAAAGCTTATTCTCATGAGAGTAAATATATTATTTCCTAAACACTAAGATGTTCTTCTCTCATCACATCTCTTACATGGTATCAGAACCACAATGATCTAACGATCGGCTTCGTTCCTGGTTCTAAGCTATATGCTTCTTCCTTTTATATTTTTATTTTTTGTTAAGCCAAGTGCTTCCACATTCAAGTTCATCATGAACCTCTAAATCTAAGCCATCAAGCTTCCTTTATTCAACTCTATTATCTTAGACCTCTGAATCTAAGCCCAATGCTTCTCTTTTATTTTATAATTTTATTATCAAGCCAAAAGTGCTTTTATCATTCAAGCTTTTTATGAGTCTGTGAATCAAAGTCATAGTGCTTCTTTAAATTATTAAAAAATACCTATCTTATTTCCAGTTTTTGAGCCATGGATGCTTCTTCAAAATTTTATTTGTTATCTTTCAATCCAGTTAAAAAAAAAAAATCACATCTGTTTACAGCCATCACCATGTTCACCGGAGACACCACCAAGACGTCGAAGCAAGCTTAGATAGTGTTGTTCAAGCATGTGCTCTACCATTCTACTAAGATCAATCTCAAGCCATTAATTCTACATTAGATCCATTACCACCTTGAGATTGAGGGGGGTGTAGAAAGATCTAGAAGATCCTCTAGTTAATATGAGATATTGTAATATTTCTTATTTAGATATCATTATAGTTTAGGAAATTCTTGTATTATATAATTCTATATAATCTAAAGTTTATTTTCATGAGAGTCAATATATTATTTGCTAAACGCTAAGGTGGTCTTCTCTCATCACATCTCTTACAGATTCTTAGTATAACTTGTTCTTATTATAAAAACTATTCATCATTTCAAATTTTTAACATCCGATTTTAAAATTCCAAATTATGTCAAATGTAGAAAAAAAATTCTAGCTTTTTATGATAAATTTTAAAATTTTAATTATTTCTGTTAAAAAGATATATGAAATCAAAATTTAAACGGGTATGAATTATTTAATCAGATAAAATATATATATATATATATATCATCTCATACTCCAGCACTCCTTTAAAATGCGCGTGTCACTCACAATTACCTCTCTCTTGTCATTTTACACTAGCCAATGGTTACTCTCTTAATTTTTAATGTTAGTTGGCTATATTCTTTGTTGATTTTTTTGTTTTGGTTATGGTGCAAATTCGCCCTATCCAATATATGAGTACTTTTAATGAAAAATCTGGCCTATTAGTTAAAATAAAATGTTGAAACTCTCTCGCTGACACATCCAGTCACTCTCTCTATCCCCACCAAAAACTTAGCAATGATTCCACAATTCTTTCTGTCCGAATTCTTCAGACTTCTGAGCGATCATGTGGAAGCTGAAGATCGTCGAAGGAGGTAGTCCATGGCTGCGACCCACCCATAACCACGGCGGACGGCACTTTTGGGAGTTTGATCCGAGTGTCCGTACGCCTGAAGAGCTCGACGCCGTCAAGAAGGAGTCGCTTTCAGGTACCCTCACTTGAGTTGCAGTGTGTTATTTCATCTAAAATCAATTCAACCTGATCGATCATATCTTACACTTTTAAATTGAAAGTGTTTTTTCATCTAAAATCAATTCAATAGATTTCCATTCCCTAAAATGATAAAATAGAGAATAGTAAGATTTAAATAAACGAAACAGAAAATTAAAAATTATAGTAACCAAGATTCTTACAGTTGCGTTTGTGTACTATAACCAGCAACTAAAAATTATATAACCAAGAGAACAGAGAACAGAGAACAGAGAACGAAGGTGTGTGTTATTATGTAAGCAGTGTGTTTTAGGTGTTTGGTTATGTAAATGCAGTTTAGGTGTACAATATTTATAGGCTCATCATTAGGGTGATAATCTGTTCTTCTCCACGCCCAAAATATTTAAGTTAGCAACTAATTAGGGAGAAAATCTTCCTAATTTTTTATATAGGAATATGATATTATTACGCATTTAACTCTGTTTTTTTTTGGCAAACCCGCATTTAACTATATTTCTTTGTTTCGATTTTGTACAGGTATTGGAGGGAGAAGATCTTTAAAATAGTCGATTGAAATTGATTGTGTTGAGTAATCAAATGAAAGTAGATATCTAAGAATTTTAATTTTGGAAAGAATAATTCGTTAACAGCGAATTAATTAAATTGTAGCTAGATTGATTCTAAAAAGAGTAAAGTTAGAGATTTTTGGAAAAGGAATATAAGAAATCTCGGTTGTCCAAAATGTTGTTTTTATTTTTTTTTTACAAATTCAAAATAATTCATGCCAATGACATTCTTTGTATAAATAAGTATGAACTTCAGTATTTATTTCATAAATGTTTTAAAAAATGTATATATAAATTTTATCAAAACGATTTTTGTCAAACCAAATCAAAATTTTGTTCTTTGTATTAGGATACACATGAATAAATGTAGGGATGTTTTGGTAAAACCATTAACCCGTGACTGGTTCAATTTATAGTTTCAATTATGTATCTTTTATTAACCCGTGATTTGGTTTTGTAGCATATTGATCTGGCTTTGTGACATATTTGATATGATTGCATGTTTTTGATAGCTCTGGGCATATTATCCGAACCCGAACCCGACCCGAAGTAGATGGTTTGGTTCGGGTTTGGGTATTGTATAGAACCCGATCGGGTTCAATATCTCTGAGATTTGGATACCTGATATGATCATGAGACTATCCAAGAAGATCCTTGAATCTTGTTCAAGACGAAAGAAGTCGAAGATCAATTCTTCTAGCCAAACAACTATTTGTGATACATTCTTATCTCATTCAGAGCATATCTCAAAGTGGAATCGGTCGAATTAAAGTTCGGATGAAGGAGTTATTCATTTTACAAATCAGGTGAACTCATGGCTACGCGATTTAAACCTACGAGTATTTCAACAGAGGATCCTAACCATGTCAATAGGATTCAAGCTATGAACTAAACTGTTATGGAATATTGATCCATTGAGATCAGTTCATATGTGAAAGATACGGATATTTCAAATCGGTGGATCTACCCCAGTCCTAGTTTCTCATCTCAGCCAAAGATCGTGTTACACAGATCAACTCAGAAACAATTTGGACATGAAACTACTTGGAGGATGTTAATGGATCTCTTATATTTCCAACAAGTTCAGGAACAAAACATTTTGCCCGTGGAATACAAAGATACACTTCATTTGCCATAGGAGGTCAATCTAGTTCTTCACCTGAAGAGCTTTAGGTCCAATTGGTTTAGGTGCTTCCAAAATTATGTTTGGCAGCCAGAAGTTGTTACTACAAGACCAAGGTGAACAAATCATACAGCCCATGTTGTTTCTCATCAACAAGTTGGATGAAAGAGTCAAAGAGAGAGAAGATCAAGGAAACACTTAATGGGTCAATTCAAGAGCTTATGGCCAAAGAGATCATGGGAAATTCTATTGGGGATGATGTTTATCAACTCCAGTCTATTTTGAACCTAATACAAGCCCATGAAAGCCCAAAATAATCACTTTATTTTGTAGTCAAAGAGGAGTGACAAAAATGGAGTTCAACTCACCTTGGGAATGAGACCTTGGGAAGGCAACCTTCAAGAGTTGGATCTTCATTCAACTATCTAACTTTATTGTGTTTTAGTTTCAAGAATAATATTTGACTTTGTGACCAAGTTTTCTATCTATTTATAAACACATGTAATCTCATTTGAGAAATAAGTCAATCAAGAAATCTTTTATCTTTTATTTGAGAGTGGTAAACTCATTTGTTCCTTTTGGAACTTGTTCTTTCTCCTTGGTGCGTTACATCAATGAGTTCTCCTTGGTGGGTTACTGTAACGCCGCAAACACCACCTCTTAATGGGCCCCATGTCCGATCCTAGTCTGTGGGCCCAACTTCTTTAATGGGCCTCACGTCCTCTCACTAGGCCAGTGAGCCCATCCATATCCGACGGTCGGTCTACTACGTCTGGGAGGGTTTAAAGACTTGTTACCGTCCCTACAAATCACCACATGATCTTTCCCTGTATTTTTTCCTCACTCGCACAGTTCCGACAGTCACTTCCCGGAAGGTCACCCATCCTGAGACTACTCGAGCATAAACACGCTTAACTATGGAGTTCTCTCAGGACCCTTGACCGAAAAGATAAGTGTACTTTGGTGATATAGGTGGCCTAATCATTTCTTTAAACCTCTCCATAAGTCTCTGAAACCGGGGTGTCACAATTAACCCCCACTAACAGATCGCAACGTCCTCGTTGCGCACCAAGACCGTCACCCCCTAACGGTGTGAGCCCACTCGACTCCACACGCGTCTGGGTTTGGCTCTGATACCACTTGTAATGCCCCGACCGTCACATCTCAGTGGACCCCATGTCTAATCCTAGTCCATGGGCCCACTTTCCTTAATGGGCCTCATGTCCTCTCACTAGGCCCATGAGCCCATCAATATTCGACGGCCAGTTTGCTACATCCGGGAGGCTTTAAAGACTTGTTACCGTCCCTACAAATCACCACATGATCTTTCCCTGTGTTTTGTTTTCACTCTCACAGTTCCGACAGTCACTTCCGGAAGGTCTCCCATCTTGAGACTACTTCAGCATAAACACACTTAACTATGGAGTTCTCTCAGGACCCTTGACCGAAAAGATAAGTGCACTTTGGTGATATAGGTTGTCAAATCAATTCTTTAAACCTCTCTGCATGTCTCTGAAATCGGGGTGTCACATTTACATCAAAGAGGTCGTGTACCTAATCGGGTAAGTGGTCGAGTAAGTAAAGAAAATGTAAACAAATAAAATACGAAAGCTCCTAAAGATGGGGTAATCGAATCCTAAGTATTCTAGACCAGTACAGATGCCTTACATGCCTCAAGCAATTATTTCCTAGACAATGAATCTCTAAAACCTTGTCACCACACTCTCGCACTAGCAACAATCAACCTTGATCACTTACCACACTCTCGCACTAGCAATATGAACAAGCAGGCATTAAGAACGATTCATTATTGTCAGTAAACTTAAACTCATCTAATCCCTTACTCTAAGTCAAGTAAACCTCTAGCATTGGCTAATTCACACATCTCATCTACACCTCTCGGTCGCTGAAACGCCCTAGATCTAATCTCAACCTCTCGGTCTGTTGACAACATTAAGAACACCAACCTAGAAGGAAATCTATCAATCATTTACAATCAAACTAA
>NC_025685.1:20563390-20579224 GCF_000633955.1 Camelina sativa | reverse complement strand
CATCTCATCTACACCTCTCGGTCGCTGAAACGCCCTAGATCTAATCTCAACCTCTCGGTCTGTTGACAACATTAAGAACACCAACCTAGAAGGAAATCGATCAATCATTTACAATCAAACTAAGGCATCCTAACCGATCAAGAACAAAAAATCATCTATCCCATCCCTAGAAACTTTACTACACTACTCGGACATGATAACAAGGAACAAAATAACGAAAATGAATGAAACTTGCATTGTATTAAAAGATAGAGTAGAGTAGAAAGAGTACAAGATAGAAATCTACGAAAACTATAATAACTACTCAGTTCTCTCACAGACGCTCTCGCTCTCTGGTTTGAAGGTCTGCGGCGTGCTCCCTTGCGAGCTAGGAGAGGAGGGGGTTTAAATATGGAAACCCTTTTGACCTAGCTTCCCAGACCTGCCCGATGGTCTACTCGATGGGGTACACGAGGGTGAAGTCGGGTTATTCTTCGGGTAGATCTTCGGGTTGTTTTTCATGCTCTCGGATCCTCCTTGATCGTGTTGGGGTTCGAACTTGTTCTTGTAGCTCGATGGCTCCTTTGGGTACATGCTCGGATTATGCTTGTTTTTCCCCATTTTTGGTTCTTTAGCACCTGTTTTCATCCAAAATATGCAAATGCAGAAATGCAACACCCNCCTTACTCTAAGTCAAGTAAACCTCTAGCATTGGCTAATTCACACATCTCATCTACACCTCTCGGTCGCTGAAACGCCCTAGATCTAATCTCAACCTCTCGGTCTGTTGACAACATTAAGAACACCAACCTAGAAGGAAATCGATCAATCATTTACAATCAAACTAAGGCATCCTAACCGATCAAGAACAAAAAATCATCTATCCCATCCCTAGAAACTTTACTACACTACTCGGACATGATAACAAGGAACAAAATAACGAAAATGAATGAAACTTGCATTGTATTAAAAGATAGAGTAGAGTAGAAAGAGTACAAGATAGAAATCTACGAAAACTATAATAACTACTCAGTTCTCTCACAGACGCTCTCGCTCTCTGGTTTGAAGGTCTGCGGCGTGCTCCCTTGCGAGCTAGGAGAGGAGGGGGTTTAAATATGGAAACCCTTTTGACCTAGCTTCCCAGACCTGCCCGATGGTCTACTCGATGGGGTACACGAGGGTGAAGTCGGGTTATTCTTCGGGTAGATCTTCGGGTTGTTTTTCATGCTCTCGGATCCTCCTTGATCGTGTTGGGGTTCGAACTTGTTCTTGTAGCTCGATGGCTCCTTTGGGTACATGCTCGGATTATGCTTGTTTTTCCCCATTTTTGGTTCTTTAGCACCTGTTTTCATCCAAAATATGCAAATGCAGAAATGCAACACCCTAAATGGTCTAAAAGTGAATTCCTACAGTTAATGACCTAAAAATGCTAAGTTAGAGGTATGAACAATGCAAATTATGGACAAAAACATGCTAAAAACATATAAATTAGAGAGTTATCAGACCCCCAAACTTAAATCTTGCTAGTCGTCTAGCAAGGAAGTAAGAGGGTGCGGTTTTAAAGTGGGGACTCATAACCTTAAGATGCTAAGCGAAAGATTCAAGCTATAGTCCTTAAAGATAGTTTAATGGTGCTAAGATCAATCAACATACTTACAAATATTTTTCTATGCTTATTACCATGCTTCGATCTAGTTCAACCTCCAACTAAAGATAAAGAACATCTCTTTCACATTCAATTAAGTGTTTGGCGAATTCTTGCAGATGGAAGGTGAATCAAGTTCAATCGGTTAAAGGGTAAGGCTTTTTAGTAAGGGGGTTTTAAAAAAATTCTTTGGGTGGTTTTCTCTCAAAACAAGGAATGCTAGATAGTTGTGAAAACTATCTAAGACTGAGTAAAATTTGGGCATACAAAGCTTAACTTTTGATGATCTACCCTTTTCTCATTCACCTTTTTTTTTATTAAACCCCCTAGAATTAAACTACCCACATCCTTGATTTTAACTCTTTTTTTTATATATATTTCCTAAAGTTTAGACTTTTAGACTTTAAATTTCTAGCTCTCTCTCTTTTTTTCTCTTTTCTTTTTTTGCTAGACTCCTAATATGAATATATATATATAGTTTTTTTCTTTCTTTCTAGGCGACTATAGCAAGAGATTTTCTCTTTTTTTTTTAGAGACATAGAGCTAATTGACTCTAACTTTAGGGACTTTTTCTTCCTCTTTTTTTTTTTTATTTATTCCACAACCCAACCCCAAATAAACATTCTAACCACCTATCTTTCAAAACCGAATCTATTAGCTAGTTCAAATTCTAACTTAGCTAAATCAAGAGGCAGTTCTTTGTAGTTCTCAATACTCTCAAGGTTTCACAATCTATAGCACAATGAAAGAGGCCTCACTCAACAATTCACAACAAGGTTTGAAAGAAAAGTTTGGGTTCATGGGTAGGACAAATGAATCGGGTTAAACGAAAAGATTGGTAAAAATGGAGTGCTAACCCGAGTTTAGAGTTACCATGAGCAAGTATTCAAGTTCCATAAGCAAGAAAATTAAAGTTCTAATTAAATCCAATAATATAGAGATGTTCTAATGTTCAAGCAAGTGGAGGAAGCATTCAAAAGACACAAGGTTCTTAGCAAAGATTTTTCATTTTTTTCCAAAGATTGATCTAGCAACAATGAACTGTGACTAAGGGCTATATCTTCAATCCTAAGGTTTGATTTTAAACAAGGTAGTTTTACTCATTGTCCCCTAAGATGCAAATGCAACAATCCTATATGAAACAAACTAGACTCAATCCTAATATGTAAATGCAACTACATGAACACTCTTTTCTTTTCTTTTTCTTAAAAATTTTCAATTTTTTTTTTGTTTTTTAATGCAAATAGATGCAGACTCAAATGAATAAAACTAGCATGCAAAGATTAGAAATAAGAAAATTAAGAAAATAAAACAAAATGTTAAATGCATTCTAGGACCCTCCCCCAAACTTAAATTACACAGTCTCTGTGTAAATAAAAGTTGGAAAAAGAATCCAAGAACCACACAAAATGAAAGAAACTAAATGCAATGTTATTTACAAGGATCGGATGAAAGTGGTACTTCATGGGTTGGTGAAGAAGGAGGTTGCAGCAACCTCCATACTCACCAACGTGTAGCCTGGGTCGTCTCCGACTTCAGCAGGTGCCGTTGTTTGCTCGTCAGAGAGCTCAAAAATGCGCATTGACGACTTACTCGGACCAGCATCCGAGGGGTTGATCGAGGGTTGGATCGCGTAGCTCATCGGGTAGGGTATTAGGTAGTACGACGGAAATGGTGGAAGAGGTCCAAAATGATCACCCGTGTATCCACTCGCAGGGTGCATGGTGTACGACATCGTGTATGGCATCTGGTAAGGCGGAGGGAAAATACTTGAGTAATCACCCGATTGGGTGCTCGATGAGTGCATCGGGTAGTNTCTTCAATCCTAAGGTTTGATTTTAAACAAGGTAGTTTTACTCATTGTCCCCTAAGATGCAAATGCAACAATCCTATATGAAACAAACTAGACTCAATCCTAATATGTAAATGCAACTACATGAACACTCTTTTCTTTTCTTTTTCTTAAAAATTTTCAATTTTTTTTTTGTTTTTTAATGCAAATAGATGCAGACTCAAATGAATAAAACTAGCATGCAAAGATTAGAAATAAGAAAATTAAGAAAATAAAACAAAATGTTAAATGCATTCTAGGACCCTCCCCCAAACTTAAATTACACAGTCTCTGTGTAAATAAAAGTTGGAAAAAGAATCCAAGAACCACACAAAATGAAAGAAACTAAATGCAATGTTATTTACAAGGATCGGATGAAAGTGGTACTTCATGGGTTGGTGAAGAAGGAGGTTGCAGCAACCTCCATACTCACCAACGTGTAGCCTGGGTCGTCTCCGACTTCAGCAGGTGCCGTTGTTTGCTCGTCAGAGAGCTCAAAAATGCGCATTGACGACTTACTCGGACCAGCATCCGAGGGGTTGATCGAGGGTTGGATCGCGTAGCTCATCGGGTAGGGTATTAGGTAGTACGACGGAAATGGTGGAAGAGGTCCAAAATGATCACCCGTGTATCCACTCGCAGGGTGCATGGTGTACGACATCGTGTATGGCATCTGGTAAGGCGGAGGGAAAATACTTGAGTAATCACCCGATTGGGTGCTCGATGAGTGCATCGGGTAGTTCATCGTGTATCCCATCGGGTTGGGCGTCGGATAGGCGTCTGAATGGCTTCTCCGAGATGCTTCAGGTCGGGTGATGTTCTCCTCAGCTTGGGGCTCGTATGATGATGCTCTGTAAGGTTCTGGAGGTGGCAGTCCTCGAGTTCCTCCTAGCGGTCCGCTTCTCCCCATCCAAGCTTGTGCATGTGCCGAGGTAGGAGATAAGGCACAACTTGCCTTGTCTTGCAGCTCCTTAATTAGACCTCCCATTGTCTTCACCGAACCGGCAAGATCATTTACCTTCTTTGCCAGAAACTTGTTCATCCTCTTCAGCCATCCGATCCTCTTGTGAGCTTCCCTCACTCCAACCGGTTGTTTTTGAGAGCACACATACTCTTCAAAATCGAAATCCTCCGAGCTATCTCCCTGTCTCTACCCGGTTTCCTCTCTCTTCTCAGCTTCGGACTCTTCCTCCGGGTTGTACAACTCCTCCAAAGGTGGTGCGAAGTCAATGTTGTTTCCCAGCCGAACCTTGGTGCATATGACATTAGGTTGGACCATTTGGGCAGCTTCGGCGGTTGGATGGACGAACTTGAACAGCATCATGTCATTAGGCCTCTCATGGGCCAAAAATCTCGCCAGCACGAGGTAATCCGCATCTAGCCATCTTGGTTTGTGCACAATTCCTTTCAAGGGCACATCACATGCCACTAGGATCGGTGTAATCAGTCCTCCAATGGAGATATCTCCGCCTCCTTCTCTTCTTTTCACGGCCCATGATTTCAGATAGAGGAATTGATCGAGTAGCACAAACACCATACTAGTATCCGCAACATCTCCTACTAGTGGTGAGCCATCCCTAGTGCTATCCAAAACTCCACACAGTGCAATGTCTAACAGCTGGAGCTCATGATCGTTCACATTCCCAGTCTCTTTTCTAGCAAAAAGAGTGCATGCAAGGGACTTGTGAAAATACCTCAAAACAGGGCTCCTTATTTGAGCGGATTTGGAGCTTGTGGACTTGTAGGGGAGCTTGTCTCCTATTGTCAGCCATACGGACCTCATCTCATTCTTGCTAACCTCCATTCCTTCTCCACTACCAACTTTGAAGCCATATAGCTTCTCCATCTCCTTGAAAGTGAGCCGGTACTCCTTGTTCCTCACGGAGAAGGTGATGAACCCGATCCCCCCATCGGGTAGTAGGGTCGGGTGGTCCTCGAAATAATGCAGCTTCAAGGTCGAAAGAAAATGGACCGTCTCCTCCTCATATGCTTCAAGGTGAGCTCGCATCATATGGCCCAGGTGGCACATATCGAACATAAACTCTACATCCCTAGCGATGCCCAATTGCTTCATGGTCTCACGGTGAGGGTATAGGGTACCAACAAAGCTCATCTTCTTGAAGACCTTGAATAGTCTTGCCGGAGTGTCCACCTCTTTCTGCTTCAGCCTCCGCGAGGCTTGGCGTGTCCTCTCTCTCTGCTCCTCTTCTCTCTCTTGGTTCTCCTCCTCTCCTTGTTAATCCTCTTCCTCAGCTGCTCTCTCAGCTACCTTCTCACCCTTCTCTGAAGCCGGTTTATTCCCTCTTGCAACCGCAGCTCTGCTCCTTGATCGAGAGATTTGGATCTCCCCTTGCTCTTCTCCTCCAGCATCAGAATCCACTTCCATGGGGTCGGTTATGGTTCTTTTGGACGTAGACGGGTCTCTACGTTGAGGAGAATGGCGGACAGCACTCGCCATTGGACTCGGTGAGTGAACTCGTTGGCCTACTCGATCGGTTACTCGAGCATCTGGTCGGGTGGTGGATCGGGTTGAGCATCGGGTTGGGGAGGCATAACGTCCAACCAGCGGTTGGGAATGTGGAACGTTTTCTTTCTCTTGAGACTCTCGAGCTTCGACGGCATCACCTTCGGTTGTAGCATTGGTGGAGGTCGATCTCCTTCCCTTCCTTTGATAGGTTTTCGCAATTGGCTCCATGTTTGAATTCCTTGAGAAGAAAAAGGCTAAGTCTCGAGGTTAATAGGGTTAGCCCCAGAGAAATCTAATAAAACTCGAGTTGTAGAGAGAATAGAAAGTATGGAACTCTAGGGTTTAGACACAACTTATCGGTGATAATGAGGGAGAAGGGTTCGACTCTCTTAAATAGAGTAGGGTTTGGTTGGTGGGCTTCACCGAGAGTGGGCTCACCATGTTCTATTCTGATTTTACCTTGTTTCACCTCGATCACAACACCAACTGTTGCCAAGAATGGTCTCCCTAGAATCAGTGGATCGTCTACTTCCTTGTCCATATCAAGGATCATGAAGTCGGTAGGCATTTCCACTCTACCAATCCGGAGAGGCAGATTTTCCAGGATCTCAATTGGATGCCTCAATGTTCTATCAGCCAGAACCAAATACATATTACTTGGTTTAAAATCAGTGAATCCCATCTTGTTGGCAACTCACAGCCGCATAATGCTAACTGAAGCTCCAATGTCGCACAAACAGTTCTTGAATATCCAAAGTCCTATCGAACACGGCAAGGTGAAAGAGCCAAGATCTAACAGTTTTTCCTCAATTCGCAGCTCAGGATCCAGACACACTCCACTTCTGAGAATCTCAAACCCAATTTCTTTGACAGCTTCCTTAACCTCATCCTCCAATCGAGCTGCCTCCTTGGCAATTTCCTCCTGAAGCTCGTGTGGTGGCAAAAGTTTAGGTGGGGGAGCTTTACGCTTAGCCATTCTCTCTGCAAGCGCCTCCAGCTGGATGTCAAGTGCAGCGTTGAACCTTTCCTCTAACTCCCCTCTTGCTGATCTTGCTTCTCAACATCTACTCGATGCATCATCCGATCACCACCATCGTGTAGGTCATCGGGTTCCACTTCGGGTTGTTCTTCAGTTTGTGATCCTCGAACCAGTACTCGGATATATAGTACTTGGCCTCATTTTTCATCGGGTGTTCCACATCCTCCCCATCTTGATCGTCACTGTCCCCAGTGAGGTAGTCCTCATAGTCATCATCAAGGAAGATGGCTTGAGTAGTGGCATAATCTTTGGGTTTTGAACAGCCTTACCTGGGAGTTGGTTAATCTTTGGAGCTGGTTGGTTGTTTTGGTGACCTTCCAGGTATCTAACCTTAGTGTTGAGTGATTCGTACTTGACGTTCAGATCATTGTATCCTGAGTCGATCTTGTTGCTCATCTCTGCGAACCATTTCACGATGTCCATAAATGTTGTAGCCTGATTCTGAATAATTTGCTGAATGAGACCGCGTAATTCAGCTTCTTGTGATTGGTTCTGCTGACCTTGTTGTTGGAATCCAGGTGGTTGGTTGTAGGTCCCAGAGTACTACTGCTTAGGTGCATAGCCTTGGTTGTACTGGACAAAAGGCTTCTGTTGGACCGGGTTCCCTTGAACTGCAAATGGGTAAGTTTGGTCCTGAGGATTGGCAACATTCGGGTTCCGATAAGACAGATTCGGATTCAGCTTGAAGTTGTTGTACCCTCTGTTGTAACCTCCTTGGTTGTTGATTTAGTTAACATCCTCTATCTGTATAGTCTCCCCATCTTTTTGTAGAAACTGCTCTTCCTCTGATAGGGCATGAACATGCTGCTGCTGGTTGAGGAGCTTGTCAAGCTTGTCATTGAGGGCTTTCATGTCCCTCTTGTACTTGGCATCTTCGTCTCCTGTAGATTGCACAGAGCGATAATATTCCTCATTGTAGTTGCCATCAGATTGAGCCAAGTTCTCCACTAGGTCACAACCTTCATCGACATCTATGTTGAGGAAGTTGTCATGGCATGCGGTGTCCAGCAGCATCCGTATCTTGGGGACCACTCCTCTGTAAAGTGTGCTCAGCAATGAAGCATTGCTGAAGCCGTGATGTGAACATCGGGTAGTGTATCCCTTGAAACGTTCCCAAGCTTCACTGAACGTTTCATTGTTCTTCTGAACAAAGCCGGAAATATCATTTCTCAGCCTTGCGGTTCTGGAGTTGGAGAAGAATTTGGCCAGGAATGCCTTCTTGCACGCTTCCCAAGTGGTGATGGACTCCTTAGGGAGCGATTTCTTCCAGATGTGTGCTTTGTCTCCCAAAGACAATGGGAAAAGCCTGAGCTTGAATCCATCTTCACTGACTCCATTGATCTTAGTGAGGCTACAGAGCCTATCAAATTCGTCCAGATGATCCAATGGGTCCTCCATTGGCAATCCATGAAACTTATTACTCTGTATCATCTGGATGAGACTACTCTTGATCTCAAAATTGTTGTTCTGCACAGCTGGTGACACAATTCCTTTCCTTTGAGTGTGAGTAATTGGAGCATCTCCTGCTCCGATATTGGTCCTTGCTTGAGGAGCTGGTGGACCGTTCTGATTATTAATCGTCTCCTTAATGATTGCTGGTTATGGTTGAACTTGTTGTTGTCTGAGGAGCCTAGGTTTGTCGATGTTGTCGTTGAAAGGACTCAGGTTCTGTGCTACCTCTGGATCGTGTTTGCATGCACAGGTAGTTGTCCGAGTGTGTACACGAGGATAAACTTGATCCAGGTGATCGAGAGACGGGTCGGGTGGGTGCTCGGGTTGTACCTGAGATTCAAAACAAACGATGCAAAAGCAAACAAGTCAGTATCCGAACCAAATATAAACAAAAGAACTTGACTTAGCAAGTGTTGAAATCCTAAACGTAGCAAAATGAAATCAACCAAATGGCAACGACGCCAAATTGATAGTTGGGTTTTCACCCAGGGTATCAATTCCCTATGCAATTGTAGTACAAAGGGTTATCAATCTAAATGGTTGTTTATTGCTAGCAGGAAGGATATGATCAGGACAATACAAGTCAAGCCAAGCAGATAGAGTTTTTGTTCTAACAGTCCTAAAATAAATAAAAAAAAAAAGGAATATAAACAAAGAAACCACACGACCTAAGCACTCGATGCAAGCAGTCGAGTACAGGATCGAGTGGGGGTGATCGAGTAAGCAAATGAGATATGAACAGCTCGAGGTATTACTCGATGCAGGATATCGTGTACCTGATCGGGTAAGTGGTCGAGTAAGTAAAGAAAATGTAAACAAATAAAATACGAAAGCTCCTAAGGATGGGGTAATCGAATCCTAAGTATTCTAGACCAGTACAGATGCCTTACATGCCTCAAGTAATTATTTCCTAGACAATGAATCTCTAAAACCTTGTCACCACACTCTCGCACTAGCAACAATCAACCTTGATCACTTACCATACTCTCGCACTAGCAATATGAACAAGCAGGCATTAATAACGATTCATTATTGTCAGTAAACTCAAACTCATCTAATCCCATTCTCACAGTCAAGTAAACCTCTAGCATTGGCTAATTCACGCATCTCATCTACACCTCTCGGTCGCTGAAACGCCCTAGATCTAATCTCAACCTCTCGGTCTGTTGACAGCATTAAGAACACCAACCTAGAAGGAAATCTATCAATCATTTACAATCAAACTAAGGCATCCTAACCGATCAAGAACACAAAATCATCTATCCCATCCCTAGAAACTTTACTACACTACTCAGACAAGATAAAAAGGAACAAAATAACGAAAATGAATGAAACTTGCATTGTATTAAAGGATAGAGTAGAGTAGAAAGAGTACAAAATAGAAATCTAAGCAAACTATAAAAACTATGAAAATAAAAATGTAAAACAAAAAGGAAAATGTTTGAGTCGCTCAGTTCTCTCATTGAAGCTCTCGCTCTCTGGTTTGAGGGTCTGCGGCCTGCTCCCTTGCGAGCTAGGAGAGGAGGGGGTTTGTATATGGAAACCCTTTTGACCTAGCTTCCCAGACCTGCCCGATGGTCTACTCGATGGGGTACACGAGTGTGAAGTCGGGTTACTCCTCGAGTGGATCTTCGGGTTGTTTTTCATGCTCTCGGATCCTCCCTTATCGTGTTGGGGTTCGGACTTGTTCTTGCAGCTCAATGGCTCCTTCGGGTACATGCTCGGATTGTCCTTGTTTTTCCCCATTTTTGGCTTTTTAGCACCTGTTTTCATCCAAAATATGCAAATGCAGAAATGCAACACCATAAATGGTTTAAAAGTGAATTCCTACAGTTAATGACCTAAAAATGCTAAGTTAGAGGTATGAACAATGCAAAATATGGACAAAAAAGGATGCTAAAAACATATAAATTAGAGAGTTACCAGCTACCCAAACTAATCCGAATTAAATGTAAAAATATGTATCTAAAGGGATTTGAACCCAGTAGCTTGAGCATTGAAGGATGCATCTTTAACCATTTTGCCATATGAGTTTCTCTATCCAAATGTGAAATGTTAAATATTTATATATATACAAATGTTCTAAAATTTGTAAAAAAAAATAAATATTAGTTTTTTTTTGTTCATGGTTTGTTTGTGTTCAGGTATACCCGAACCCGAACAGATAAAACCCAAACCCGACCCGGTAGTATAAAAAACCCGAACGGATGCCCACGACTAGCTTTTGATATAATTTTAGGACATAATTTATTCAGGATGGATTCTCACTTACTAGAAACAATGGCGGGTTTAATGCGCAGAATGAGTATATGGAAATGAATGTCGAGGCTGAAGCTGAAGGAGCAAGTGAAACACAGCCTAGTTAAGTGAGTAATACTGTGTTTGACTCTAATAAATGATCGAAGTCTTATGTTTAGAAAGAGTTTATACCGGTAGGAATAATAGAACCAGATGGAAAACCCTGACGTCGTTGCATGCATTTTAATAAGAAGCTAATCATAGATACTAGTCAAGGAAAATCGTCCTTAAAGCGTCGTTTAAATATTTGTCCAAAGAGACCTCCAAAGATGAGTGAAGAAAGTTCTTATGATCACAAAGTAGATCGTGATATGGTTAGTGAAATTATTGTATATTATAAATTGCCTTTTCGGTATGTTGAATATGAGAATGTGAGAGCTAGAGATAGGTACTTGAATCTGAATTGTCAGCCTATATGTAGACAAACTGCTTGGAATGATGTGTTTAGGATGTATGAATTGGTGATGTGTGTCAGGTTTTAACCTAGAATAACACAACGAAAAAGCTGCAACTGCACAGCAAATCGATTGTAGTATTTAAGGTATCGATCCCACAAAGACTAGTAAGTTACGCGACGATTTTTATGAAAAAGAAATATGGCTAAGACAAAATAAAAGGGGGGTTTGTTGTGGGTTTTCCTACGAACCAAAATAAAAAGCAAATAAGAAATAAAGCAATGTAAATAGCAATAGACGAAGTGTTGGGTAATAGGGAATTCTCAGGGTATCATGGATCGAATCATACTAATAAACTAAACAGGGTATTTTCAATTATTAACGTTCAAGAACTCAAATTTGGACTAAGCAACTGGCCTATTCCCATAAAACCTAATCACTATGTCTAGGCAACCTAGATTACTCTTTTTCCACAGGTAAATACACATAAATAATCCACGTTTGATAAGTTCACAAACAAAACTCCATAACTCAACTTTCGGTTGGTTATGACGCTTTGCTCATCTAAATTACTTTATGCGATTTAAATCTATCCTAAAAGCAGTAGCTAGGGCGTCAATCAAGAAGTAAGCAACAAAGATTTATTTAGATGGAGAACAATAAACGAACAGACCCAAATCTAATCACCCTCAACAATTCATGAATCCCCTTTTGAAAACCCTTAAACCCAACAAGAGAACTACTCAGACATAGTCATGCAAATCAAAGTTATATGAATAAGATATTGCATAAAAGATTAAGAGTATGAGAAAACGGTTTAGAAATCTTCTCTGGAATACAAAGTAGATGATTCTTCTTCCTTAACCAAGTAGAGAACACTAACGAAAGAATTTAGAAAGAGTAGAAAGAGAGATGGTGACTTCAAAGATGAACGACGATGGCTTCCAAGAAGAGCTGAGAGAGAACGAGCTTTCACGGCTGTGTAGGGGTCTCTGGTCGTCTCTAGGGCTGCTGCTGGAGGCGTGGATGGATGTAGAATTAAGCACACCTCAAACCCCTAGGGTTTAAGAGTATTTATAGGGTTTTGTCTAAGTTTAGGGTTTTGTAAGGGTAGAAACGTCTTCTCTTCTTAAGTGCAGGACAAGAGGCGGCGAAAGAGGCTTCTGGACCGTGGAGGAGGCTTGGACTGGGCCGCAGTGATGGTCGCTTGTCATACCTTGGATAAAAGCCCATCGGCTAGTTGCTTCTCTTCACGTCGGTTTGTAACACGACTCGGTAAATTGAGCATATCTTCCTGATGAATGAATGGATTGACTTGATTCGACTTCGAGGAGAAAGATGACTCTTTCAGATTTCCATAGAAACCAAGAATGTCAAAATGTGAGTTGTGGAAGGTCTTCAAAGGTTGCCCGTACTGTAAAGCTCTGAATCTGTCTTGAAACATGTTTTCCTTGTCTTTTGGTCCTTTTTGGTATAAAACCTGTAAAACCTTCTTGAAACCTAAAATACTTGATAATAGACCTTTCATACCTGAAATCTCATTAAACTCTTCCTAAATGCATATGAAAACTATGGCTAATATGGGTAAAATAATGATGTTATCAACTCTCCCAGACATAGACTTAGACTTTCCTTGTCCTCAAGCAAATAATCATAATAAATCATGGAAAAGAGGTTTTGAAAATCACGGGAATTCACTTATCTTTGGGAATATTGTCTTTGCACTCTTCTTCACCTTGAAATTAGAAACTTAGATTTTTAATCGTCCATGAGAATCATCAACGCTCCTTGATCCCACAATTCTTCGGAGTTTCCGGAATCTCCATTGTCATCTCTTTACATAAATTAAAGCAATAATAAAAAGTGATATCGTACCAAGGGAAAATTGATCAATGTTTGTCGACTCTCTTCAAGCGAAAACTTTCTTCGTATGATGCCTTTCCTCTCTATTTTCTCACTTCTTCTCTTTTTTTTCTTAAATCAAAGGTGTAGGCGAATATTGGGGTCATCGGTAATTTACCTACCCCTCGCTTCCACGATTTGTGATGTGACCCGGGACTACAGACGTGAACCACGGACGTACGGAAGGAGCAAACCCAGCGGAAAGATTCGGAAGTATGACTCGGTTGGGCCGTGAACGAATGGAATCGGTGGATGGAGCGATGTACGAAGGAAACGGCACCAAGGAACGACAAGAACGGACAGAGAGAGATTCGCGAGGAGATGCTCGACTCGTTTGTCTCTCGGATAGATGGGGATAGACGTGGAATGAGGTAGCGACACACAAGGGATGGATCTCCTTGCGATACGGCCAAACTAGTAGGTAACGAACCCGGTTCGTGCAGCTTCTAGGGTTTTGTTTCAATTACTGAAAACGAGAGCGAAGGATAACTTCTTGTTCTTTATTCTTGATAGTCTACCTTACATGATAGGGTCTAGGCCCTTTATATAGGGCTGCTTACATAAAGGAACTCCCAAAACCCTAAACACGTGGGTGGAGATAAAACGCAGCATTCAGGACATAGTCTTAAAAGAGAAATAAAACGCAGCGTTCAGGAGATAGTTTTAAAAAGAGAAAATTAAACTAAGGATAGAATGGCCACGCGGCCGAAGTGGTCCATGGCCATGCACTAGGGTCCATAGCCTTGTTAAAACCCCCTTGGTAAACCACGTAGGGAAAAACCCAAGGTGGGAAAAAGAGTACTACTTTCCCTAATGACTTGGAGGTCTTCACCCTTGTGAGATGGTGAAGACCGTTAGAAGAGCCTCGGTTGGCTGCTCGTCGGGTCGGTTGGGGCCACGGTAGAGTTCCGCTTGTTCCTGGACGAAAGCTTGGACAAAGATGAGGCACTTCTTCCTTGCGGTCCTAGCTGCGGTCCGGCTCCTTGTTGCGGCTCCGAGCATCAGGTTCGGTGCTTGGGCTAAGGGCCGTCTAATTTCGGACGCAGTCGCGTCCTTGGTTCCTTGCGCGCTCCGGTCCTCGTCCGTGTCAGTATGCTGGCCATCGTCCCGGGTTCCATCATTCCCTCCCCCTTGGAAAGGTTTTGCCCTCAAAACATCTTCCTCGGTACCTACATCAAACGAGGCCAAGTCAGAAATATTGAATGAGGTCGAAGTCAAATACTCACCGGGTAATTCAAGGCGGTAGGAATTGTCGTGGATCCTCTCGACGACTCGGAACGGTCCATCTCCGCGGGGGCTCAGCTTGTCCTTCCTCTTCTGCGGAAACCGTTCTGGCCGTAGGTGCAACCAAACCCAGTCGCCTTCCTTGAAAACCATGGTCTTCCGGCCCTTGTTGGCTGTCCGCGCATAGTGTTCGGTACGCCGCTCTATGTTGGCCTTCACTTCCGCATGTAACTGTTTGATAAGCTCGGCCTTGCTCGCGCCATCTTAGTTCACTACTTCTCTGGGCGGCAAGGGTAACACGTCCATAGGAGTCAGCGGTTTAAAGCCANTATTGAATGAGGTCGAAGTCAAATACTCACCGGGTAATTCAAGGCGGTAGGAATTGTCGTGGATCCTCTCGACGACTCGGAACGGTCCATCTCCGCGGGGGCTCAGCTTGNTTGGCAATTTTTGGGTGGTCGAGTGCGTGGCAAGGTTGTAGGCGAACTCCACAAATGGAAGGCATTCGACCCAAGTCTTCCTGTTACTGCCGATGGTGGTGCGCAGTAGTGCTCCGAGGGTGCGGTTAACCACCTCTGTTTGGGCGTCCGTCAGCGGATGGCACGCGGTCGAGTACAACAGCCGCGTTCCGAGTTTTCTCCATATGGTCCTCCAGAAATGGCCGAGGAACTTGGGCTCGCGATCGGACACAATGGTGCGGGGGAGGCCGTGTAGCCGCACTACTTCTCGGAAGAACAGGTTGGCGATGTGCATGGCATCGTTGGTCTTGTTGCACGGTATAAAATGGGCCATTTTGGAGAAACGGTCCACGACCACGAAAATAGCGTCCTTCTTGTCGCACGGTGGTAGACCAAGGACAAAATCCATAGATAGGTCAACCCACGGACTTAACACGATCGGAAGGGGCGTGTACAGGCCATAGGGACGCGTGGTGGACTTGGCCGTCCGGCACATAATGCAACTACCACAGAATTTCTCCACAATGCGCTTCATCTTAGGCCAATAGAAATGCTCCTTCAGGATGGCCATTGTTTTGGCTACGCCAAAGTGTCCCGTAAGCCCTCCTCTGTGTGCTTCCCTCGTTAATAACTCCCGCATCGATCCAGCCGGGACGCACATGCGCCTCTCCTTGAATAGGAACCCGTCATGTACGAAGAACTTGGTATAGCTCCCTTTTCCATGCTCCTGGTAGCACTCAGCGAAGTCCGGGTCCAAACCATATGCGTCCTTGATGTACTCAAACCCGAGGATCTGTGCGTCCATGGTGGTGATCAGCGTATGGCACCGCGAAAGTGCGTTGGCCACAACATTCTCCTTGCCCTTCTTGTACTTGATGCCGTAAGGAAAGGTTTCGATAAACTCCAACCACTTGGCATGCCTCTTTTTAAGGTTGGTCTGGCCGCGCAAGTGCTTCAACGTCTCATGGTCGGTATGAATGACACACTCCTTCGCTAACAGATAATGTTGCCAAGTCTCCATCGCGCAGACTAAGGCGTACAGTTCCTTGTCGTAGGTTGGGTAATTGAGCGTCGGTCCGCTGAGCTTCTCACTGAAGTAGGCAATAGGCTTGCCTCCTTGCGTCAACACGGCTCCAATGCCCAC
>NC_025685.1:20550055-20562199 GCF_000633955.1 Camelina sativa | reverse complement strand
GTTCATCAGTCTCATAAAGGTGGAGGGAGCATTAGATAGACCGAATGGCATTACCAACCATTCGTACAAACCTTGCTTGGTTTTGAACGCGGTTTTACACTCATCTCTCTCTTTCATCCTCACTTGATGATAGCCACTTTTAAGGTCTATCTTGGAGAAGATGGTGGAACCGCTGAGTTCATCAAGCATGTCGTCTAGGCGCGGAATGGGATGGCGGTACTTGATGGTTATGTTGTTTACTGCCCGACAATCCACGCACATACGCCATGTCCCGTCCTTCTTAGGTACTAGCAAGACTGGCACCGCGCATGGACTAAGGCTCTCTCGGACGTATCCTTGCTTCATGATTTCGGATACTTGGCGTTCAAGCTCCTTAGCCTCCTCGTGATTCACGCGGTAGGCAGGACGGTTTGGGAGCTGGGCTCCGGGTAAGAGGTCAATCTGATGCTCAATGCCGCAAAGTGGTGGTAGACCGTGCGGTAATTCATCCGGAAGCACGTCCTGGTACCGTCGTAGGAGCGGTCTGATCATGGCCGGGACGGCGTCCTGCTCCGTACCTATACTCACAACATCCTTAAAGACCATCAATAAGACTTGACAAGTGGAGTCACTAAGTGATCTCCTAACCGTACTAGCATTAATCAAGAAGTTCATTTTAGTACTCGGTTCCTTAGACATTTTCGATTGCAGCTCACAAACTTGTGTGGGACTCAATGGTTTTAGGCAAATACGCTTGTTATCATGCACAAAGGAGTATTGGTTGGTGTGGCCACAGTGAGAGGTCCGCTTATCAAACTGCCAAGGACGCCCCAAAAGGAGGTGGCTAGCTTGCATCGGAACCACGTCACACAAGACTTGGTCTTTATAGGGGCCTACACTAAACGGGACCGTGACCTGTTCGGTGACTGGGACCACGGCCTTGTCATTCAACCATTTGAGTTTGTAGGGTTTAGGATGGTTTGTGGTACCAAGAGAAAGTTTCTTGACCATGTAGGAACTTGCCACATTGGTGCAAGATCCACCATCAATGATCAAGCCACAAACCTTCCCACTTACAGTGCATCGCGTGTGGAATATATTGTCCCGCTGGTGCGTATCGTCCGGACACTGGCTAGTATTAAGGACCCGACAGATCATAAGCAGCTCTCCCTCGTCAGGCTTGGCGACGGCTTCCTCGACCTCCTTAGCGTTGTTCGGCTCGTCAGGTTCGTCGTCGTCCACGGATTCAAGTTCCCCTGACGTGGTAATGGTCATGGTACGCGGATTGGGACAATCTCGGGCGTAGTGGCCTCGACCTTGGCACTTGAAGCATATTATGTCTCGGCTACGTCCTTCGGTCGGTTGCGGCCTGGGGTCGGTACGAGGGTCCTTGTTCTAGTCCCTTGGTTTGAACCTTGAGTCAATGGTGACGGCCTTGGACTTCTCTTGCCCGCGGTGTCCTCCCGGTCCTGGGGACGAGTTAGGCGACCAACTAGGCGTTCCTTGAGCGCGAGAGCGGTGGATGGTGTTGGCCTTTCTCTTGATCTGCTGTTCGACTTGCATTTCTAGGTGCAAGAGTTCATCGAACGCATTGTACGTTAAACGTTCCACCTTCCGCGCAATGCGGTCTTGTAGTCCGTCCAGGAACTGGGCCATCAATCCTTCTTTGATATCTTCGACCTCCAGCCGGTTGCGAAGATATTCGAACTCTTCAATGTAGTCCTCAACGCTCTTGGCTCCTTGGGACAGCTTGCGGAACCTTCGCTGGAGCTCGCGGTGGTACAGCGGTGGCACGTACCGGCGTCTCATCTCGTTCTTCATGGCCTCCCAATGCGGTAAGGCGCGTTCCACGTTCCTCCTTCGGTCAGCTTCGGAACGGTCCCACCACGTAAGGGCATGGTCCGTGAACTGGGCGGCTGCATAGGCGATCTTCTTGGGTTTGGGGTAGTTGTAGCAGGCGAATATATGATCCATCCTTCCCTCCCAGTTGAGATAAGCCTCCGGATTAACTTTTCCGGCAAACGTCGGAGCCGTAAGTTTGTGACCCGGTTCGACCGGACGGTAGGGTTAATCGTCCTCATGCTCGTCCCTACGTTGAGGGCGTCTCCCTTGGTAGGGTGGGCCATCATCTTCTTCGGACGTTCCTCTTGGATCCGGGTCATATCGTCGTTGGCAATCTGAGACAGGCGGCCCACGAGCTGCGGGTTGCCGTTGTCCGTCCTATATCCGTTGTAGCCGGTTCCCTAGCTGGGTTAGTTGAATCCAGATCTCGGCTAAGACTGTCCCGATTTTCGGGGGTGGAAGCGGCTTTCCAGGTTGTGCGGCCATATCAGCTGTACGGATGGTGGTTATTGTACGGAGGGTGGCCGAGGTACGGACGGCGGCCAGGTACTGTTCGGACGGTGGTCTTCGCAGTGGCTGGTTAGAGAAGTGATACCACCGGCGGTCAGTAGTGGGTACTGCGGCGGTTGATAAGTCCTCCGGCGTACGGTCGTGTCGAACGGTGGCAATCGGTACCGTCGGTCGATCCATGACGCATGTCCGTTTAGAAAAGATCCTACACAAAGAATGAACGCGTGGGTTCTCTGTTTGATAGGTTCAACAAATCGGACAAACCTTGGTCAGCTAATGATTGGAAAAAGGTAAAGTAAAAAGCAAAAGTAAAAGCACTACACGACAACCTAAGACTAAAACAAAAACGGACCTCACGCGCTGGGACTCTAATCGCTACACGTGGCTTTTTAGGCCACCACTAACAACGACCAAGCAAAATAACACAACTTTATGGATCTAAACTACCAAAGCGAAGAACAGCTCAAGAACACTAAAGACCTAGCAAGAACAAAACCTTAGACAAAACGGACTAGACTCGAACTTTGACCGTACAAGAACGAATAGGAAGGAAAGACAACCTTGTGAGGAACTTTGGCTCTAATACCAACTGATGTGACCCCCGACTACGGACGTGAACCACGGACGTACGGACGGAGCAAAACCAGCGGAACGATTCGGAAGTATGACTCGGTTGGGCCGTGAACGAATGGAATCGGCGGATGGAGCTATGTACGAAGGAAACGACACCAAGGAACGACAAGAACGGACGAAGAGAGATTCGCGACGAGATGCTCGACTCGTTTGTCTCTTGGATAGATGGGGATAGACGTGGAATGAGGTAGCGACACACAATGGATGGATCTCCTTGCGATACGGCCAAACTAGTAGCTAACGAACCCGGTTCGTGCAGCTTCTAGGGTTTCGTTTCAATCACTGAAAACGAGAGAGAAGGATAACTTCTTGTTCTTTATTCTTGATAGTCTACCTTACATGATAGGGTCTAGGCCCTTTATATAGGGCTGCTTACATAAAGGAACTCCCAAAACCCTAAACACGTGGGTGGAGATAAAACGCAGCGTTCAGGACATAGTCTTAAAGGATAGAATGGCCACGCGGCCGAAGTGGTCCATGGCCATGCACTAGGGTCCATAGCCTCGTTAAAACTCCCTTGGTAAACCACGTAGGGACAAACCCAAGGTGGGAAAAAGAGTACTACTTTCCCTAATGACTTGGAGGTATTCACCCTTGTGAGATGGTGAAGACCATTAGAAGAGCCTCGGTTGGCTGCTCGTCGGGTCGGTTGGGGCCGCGGGCGAGTTCCGCTTGTTCCTGGACGAAATCTTGGACAAAGATGAGGCACTTCTTCCTTGCGGTCCTAGCTGCGGTCCGGCTCCTTGTTGTGGCTGCGGGCATCAGGTTCGGTTAGATCATCTGAATATCCACCAAATAGGGACTTGGGGGATTGTTGAGTCGGCTCACAGTCTTTCCAAACTTTGGTTCTATTGTCAAGCATAATCAAGAGTCAAAAGAGTGTTAATCCAAATCAAATAAACCGTTAGAATAAGATCATAATCTCCTACTAGTTTTGACTCAATAAAAAAATGTGACTCGATAAAAACTCAAAATTATTGATGTAAAAAGTGGAAAACGGTCTCAAGTCAACAAAATAGAAAGTAGCATTAGTATACGATGGAACATCCTTCCCCCCAGACTTAAATCACACCGTCCTCGGTGGGAAAAAAGAAAGATATGAGGATGAATAATCATAAGGAAAAGTGTAGGGTTTAGGAACAATGTCACCTTGATGGAATGATATTGTGTCGAATCTTAGACATTTAGTGGTTGCCCAAAAATTGTCTAGAGGTCGGCTGTGGAACGAAAAGGTGGTGACTAACCGTTTGTAACTTCCTTTGGTTGCTTGACATCGAATATGAACTAGGCTAAATTCATTCGAATTCTGTTTGATATATCTCTAAATGCATCCTCCTTGAAACAAAAACCTAAAACCATCAATAATAATGAGAAAATAAAAATAAGAAAAACATACCTGAATAAAAGAATGGTGATGGTTGGTGGTAGGATGGTGGTGGTTCGGATTAGTCTCGCCGTACACGGATGAACGGTCGCGGACAGAGCAGCAAATGGTGGGTATGGTCTGCGGTACGCAGGATATGGTACATGGTACGTCGTACACGGTACGTGGGATACGGTACGTAGGACATGGTACACGGTACATAGTACATGGTACGCGGAACGTAGGACATGGCATTGGCTACGATTTGTATGGCTGGTGGGGACTCTCGGCATCGATCACTCAAGGACGGTGATGATCCGTTGCCTTCGGCATACGTCAGTCATGATGAACATGGCCGGTCAGTAGGTGGTACTTGCCACTAGTCATAGTGTGCATTGCCAATCCATGGTCCTTCTTCTTCCTTTTTGGCTTTTCTATTTTTTATTTTTCTATATTTTTTTTTATGAAAACTTGAAACTAAAATGCAAAAATATTAAAAATAAAAGAAAATAAATCCTAAAAATAAAAACTTACTAGACATGGGTTGCCTCCCAAGTAGCGCGCTTGTTTAACGTCGTTGGCTCGACGTTGGTAGCCTGTTAGGCTTGAGGCGGATCGTCTAGGGTGATTGGATCTTCAAGTTCTTCTTCCACATCTGCGAGATATGGCTTGAGACCCCTGTCCATTGACAGTGAATTCACCTCCATCATGGTTATAAAGTACCACAGCACAATATGGTTTTACTTCTTTGATTTTGAATGGTCCAGACCATCGCGATTTGAGTTTTTCAGGAAAAAGTTTCAAACGAGAGTTGAAGAGTAGAACTTACTCTTCGGGATTACCTTCCGGTCATGGTAGATCTTACTCTTCTCCTTGTAGATCCTAGAATTCTCATAAGCATTAAAACGAATCTCTTCTAACTCATTCAACTGAATCAAGCGTCTCTCAGCTGCAGATTTAATGTTGTAGTTCAACTTCTTTACCGCCCATGCGGCCTTATATTCAATCTCTACCGGAAGATGACATTATTTCCCATAGACGAGGTGAAATGGAGTGGTACCTATAGGAGTTTTGAATGCAGTCCTATACACCCATAAAGTATCATCAAGACTTACCGACCAATCTTTCCTCGTTTTTCCTACTGTTTTCTCCAAGGTTCTTTTGATTCTCTGTTGGAGACTTCCACTTGGCCACTGGTTTGATGGTGGTAAGGCGTAGCAATCTTGTGTCTCACTCCATTTTCTTCAAGAGGTTCTCAAATACTTTGTTGATGAAATGCGTACCTCCGTCGCTAATAACAACTCGTGGAACGCAAAATCTTGGAAAGATAATCGACTTGAACATCTTTACTACTACCTTTGAATCATTTGTGGGGCTAGCAATAGCTTCTACCCACTTATACACGTAGTCAACAACAACAACGATATATTTGTTTCCATACGAAGGAAAAGGACCCATGAAATCTATTCCCCAAACATTGAAAACTTCAACTTCTTGTATGAAGTTTTGCGGCATCTCATTTATTTTACTGATGTTCCCATGCCTTTGACAAGCATCACACTTAGATATAAATTCATGGGTGTCTTTAAACATTGTTGGCTACCAAAAACCAGCTTGTAATGCCTTAGTGACTGTTTTGAATTTGGCAAAGTGTCCACCATAATCCGATCCGTGAAAAGCAAAGAGAATACCTGGAACGTCTTCTTCCGGAATGCACCTTCTAAACATCCCATCAGTATACTTCTTGTATAGGTATGGATCATCCCAATAGTATCTTCTAGCCTCACGCAAAAATAAATTCTTTTGGTAACCGAAGAATTGAGGAGCCTCGACCTCAGCTGCTAAGTAGTTTGCAATGTGTCTGAACCAAGGAAGGTCATATGAGATTGGTACTGGGGGTACCTTAGGACGTGCATCAATGTGTAGGACCACTCTAATCTCATTCTTAGTGCAGTCATGCATAGTCAAAGTAGAGACTTTGTCGCGTGAAAAAGTTTTGTAGCTAGACTTTGTCGGTTTGAGAACTTCTTTCTTCGTCAGGCTTGGGGCTTCTTTTATAACCCCATGTGGCTTCTTCTTATCATTTCCCATATCTAAATTCTCCTTCATTTCATCTGATTTGGTTGCACGGTGAGAACAATCAATAGGAATAACATGGTAGAAGACTCTCATCTTGATTTTAGAGAAAGAAACTCGTCTTCTCGGATAATCGATATTTGCCCCTACTGTTGCAAGGAATGCACTCCCAACAATCAATGGCATATGAGATCCATCTCTCATCTCTATGATATGAAAATCAACAGGGACAAGTCAGCCTCCTACTTGCACCAAAAGATTTTGTACAAAACCCCGTGGAGTTTCATTATACGGGTTTACAAACTTCAGAGAAATCGTCGAAGGCTTGATGTCACAAATTTCTAGCTCTCTTGCAACGGTCTCTGACATAACATTGCAATCAGATCCTGTGTCACAAAGAGAGTCAAAAAAATCCACACCTTTGATAGGGCAAGGAAAGAAAAACATCACTGGATCGTCTATCTTATGAAGCTTTCTTTGTTGTGGTGGTTTATTAATTGGTTCCTCATCTTCTTGCCATGTTGGTGGATCAACTTTGCTGGGTAGGCTAGTGGTAGGTTCAGCTTCTTCCTTACCCTCAGCTGTTATGATGTTGAAACTTCCTCTTGGATTTATCTCGGCTTCACTAGGATGATAATTAGCTTGAGAATTCTTCCTTCACCCAACTGAGCGATTTGTACTTCAACATTCCTAACATGAGCAGATAGGCCCGTAATTCCCGCATTCATTACGTCATTCTTATTATTCATGCCTTCGAATTTAAAGCTAAGATTTTCGACGTTTTGGGAGTTTTGCCTCTCCCGTTCCAATAGTAGTTGTTGATTCACCATAAGTTGTTTATGTCTTTCCATAATAAGGTGTTGATTCTCCATAATCTTCTACATATTAAAGAATTTGCCATGATTTTGATTTTTGTGGGCGTTTTCTTTACTATCAATAAAGGCGCACATAAACTTGTTGTCTCGAGACGTCGGGGCTGGATTAGCAACGACTCGTAGAGGGCTTGCGTGTTGCATCTTCTTCTTGGTGACGAATATTGTCCCCATGGAGACCTTGATAAGCTTTGAATCTCTTTTCTTGCTGCATTAGATGATCTTTCCCCCTCCTTCATCATGGTTTTGAGCTCGACAACATCTTTGGATTCAAAAACAAATTTAGAAAATTATTTGAATGATCCAAGGCTAGATTTGAAGTATTTCACTCATATGGAGGTTTTGAGCTATTGGAAAGGTAGTGGGCAACGCTATGGTGATTTGGCTTCTCTAGCTTGTGATTTGCTTAGTATTCCAATTACCACAGTAGTAGCAGAGTTTTCGTTTAGAATTGGAGGTCCGATATTGAATCCTTACAGGAACCGTCTCCTTCTAAGAAATGTTCAAGCCTTGCTATGCACTCGAAACTGGTTACGTGGTTATGCTGAGTTAGAAGGTAAGAATCCATATTTTTTTTTCATAGTTAACTTCCCTTGCTTTGTTGATTTAAATTTTCTAATTACAGGTGATATTAAGGAAAACTTTGATAATGAAGTTGAAGGTACTACATCTGTGGCGAGTAGCTCAGGAGTATGATACTGATGTTCATATATTTTACCTTGTTTTCCCTTAGTTTATTCACAACTTTTGCATCTTTTGCTATCCATTTAGGCCATTATTGTGTAGCTTTAGGACTAATCATGCATTAGAGTATAGTTGCATTGCATTTGCATCTTTTCATGCATAAACAGGTGATTTTGGAGCTTAAGGAGCATGGAAGCAATGCTGAGGAGAAGTGAAGCAATCCTGAGGAGAAAACAAGAGAGTTAAGGCTGTAGAATCAAGGTCCGGAGTCCAACTCGACCGCACCACTCGACCACCACTCGACCGTGTGCTGAGGAGGACTCGACCGAGTGGAGAGTGCACGAGAGAAGCCAGCTCGACCAGCCACTCGACCGAGCACTGGTCGAGTTGACCGAGCCGTTGACTACTTTGACTTTTTGTATTTTTAGGGCTTCCACCTCACCTCCTATATAAGGCCCTTGTACTTGCAGCCAAAAAAAGAATCCAGCTTTTTAGAGAGTCTAAAACCTAGTTTTTACCTTTTTTAGATATTATTCCTTTTGCACTTTTTTTTTTTTTTAGATTTTGTACTTGTTTGAGAGAGAAAGACTAGATTCTTATATTTTGTTTGTTTCATAACTTTCAAAGTATTAAGATTTCGAGTTTTATTCCTTCATCAATATTGTAGATCTCTGTTTCATCTTTCTAATGATGCAAGTTTCATTATTTTCTGGGTTTTTGACATATTTCACCATGTGTTCTTGTGAGTAGTTTGTTTAGGACCTTGAGGATGGGTTAGGCTGGGTTGATCTTGTGGTTTGTTTGATTTGGTCAAGCTTGATTGTTGTAGATCTCTTCTAGGCTAGATGATCTTAATGCTGATCCTATATCAGAGAAGGTGGGGTTTGATTTCAAGCATCTTAGCATCACACCAATGTCTAAGGAGCATAGATAAGGCTAGATCTAGAGCTTACCATTAGGCTTGCTAAGAGATTAGGAGTCTTGTTTGGTTTGAGATGTATTGCTTAATGCCTGCTTGTGTAGATTCTTTTCTTTGTGAGAACAAGTCTAGAAATGCATAGGTTTGATTGTTTCTTGCCATGAGAGTGGATTAAACATGTCTTAGAATAGTATGTCTAGAGATCAGCTCAATGTTTGCTTGAGATTTGTTGACCAAGTTAGATAACCACAATGATTAGCTCAGCCCATGAATCCCTCCTCAAGGCCTTCTTTGTTTATTGAAATCTTAGTCTAAATATCATTGCTTGCTTGTTGTTTGATTAGTTTTAGCATTGCTCTGTTTTTCTTGTGTTGCTCTGTTTTCACGTTTAAGTCTAGCTCGACCACGTACTCGACCTACACTCGGTCGAGTGCTGCTCGAGTTCATCCCCAGAACTTGTGTTTTTGATTTGTGATTGTCTTGTTTCATTCCTGTTTCATTTCCATTGCATTCACGTAGTTTCCTGTTCATTACTTGTCTTGCATTAGTTCATTAGCATAGTGTCTATCTCTGTTCTAGTTTCATTATAGCTTTAATTTGTCTGTTCTGTTTGCATTTAGTATCTTGTTCTAGTTGTTTTTACTTTCTGCATTTCATATCTCATTTTAGGATTGTTAGTGACAAACAATCTTTACAATTGGCTTGACTTAGACTCATATGCACATCTTAATTGTTCACAATCACTCAGATAGGATTGACACCTCTTATACTGCAACTGCATAAGGGGAATTGAAACACCCTGACTTCTATTCATTCCATACATCATCATTCCATACATCATTCATTCATACACCACAAAGAAAGTCAGTTTCAATTTGGCGCCGTTGCCCATTTGAGTGTGTTTTGTGACATTTAGGATCATTATTAGTCTAAGATTAAGTTGTTTTAAACACTTGTGAAGTTACTGAACTCGAATCTTCCTTTGCTTGGCTGTTTTGTGTTTCAGGTACCCACTCGACCACCTACTCGACCACCACTCGACCGAGCTGTGATCGAGCACTTGATCGAGCCAGAAGCCGGATCTAAATAGCCATTACTTCCCAGTCGACTCGACCACCCACTCGAGCCTGCGCTCGACCGTGTACCTGTTCGAGTCTGTAGTAGAGTTTGTTGATGCACACAAGGTCAAAAGGCAAAGATAGTCTTCAACAGCCTATTGACAACATCCACAGGCTACAAAAGGGTTTGAGACATAAGCAAGGAAGAGTAGTTCAACAACAACAAGGTCAAGACATCATGGAGCAACAAGCTATCCATGAGCAAAGACCAAGGCACATTGGTGCAGGAGATGCACCCAATACTCACAACCAAAGGGCTGGAATTGTGCCACCTTCAGTAGCAAACAATAACTTTAATATCAAGAGTGGATTGATCTCAATGATACAAGCCAACACGTTTCATGGGTTGCCAATGGAGGATCCACTAGATCACCTTGATGAGTTTGACAGAATCTGTGGACTCACAAAGATCAATGGAGTGAGTGAAGATGGATTCAAATTAAGGCTCTTCCCATTTTCTCTTGGAGACAAAGCTCACCTTTGGGAGAAGACTCTTCCTACTGGAGCTATCACCACATGGGATGCATGCAAGAAAGCTTTTCTGGCCAAGTTCTTCTCCAATGCAAGGACTGCTAGGTTGAGGAATGAAATTTCTGGGTTTGCTCAAAGGAATAATGAGAGCTTTTGTGAAGCTTGGGAGAGGTTTAAAGGATTCCAGACTCAGTGTCCTCACCATGGCTTCAGCAATGAGTCACTTCTAAGCACCTTGTATAGAGGAGTGCTTCCCAAGATAAGAATGCTTCTTGACACAGCCTCTAATGGCAACTTCCTCAACAAGAATGTGGAAGAAGGATGGGAATTAGTTGAGAATCTTGCTCAATCTGATGGCAATTATAATGAGGACTATGATAGGACCATAAGGAGCTCCTCAACTGATCAAGAGGACAAGTATAAGAAGGATTTGAAGATGGTCAATGAGAAGCTTGACAAGATACTCCTAAGCCAGTCCAAGTCCATTCACTTCATTGGTGAAGAAGAAGCTCCAGTTCAAGAGGGGGAGCCTGAATTTGCTGAGTTGTGCTACATGCAAAACCAGGGAGGATTCAAAGGCTACAACCAAGGAGGTTTCAAGAACAACAATCTCTCTTATAGGAGCACCAATGTGGCCAACCCTCAAGACCAGGTCTATCCACCTCCTCAACCTCAACAGCAACAAAACTACATCCCCAAGCAACAACACCAAGTGTTCCAGCCCCAATTGTGTCCCCCACCAGGGTTTCAGACTAACCAAGGCCAGGAACAAGACTTAAGAGCAATGATGCAACAGTTGTTGATTGGGCAAACACAAGGCAAGATTGAGGAAGCCAAGCAGTTTGCTGAGTTGAATCAAAGGCTCACATCACAGTACAATGATCTGAACATGAAGTTTGAAGGTCTCAATTCCAGAATGAAGTATATGGAGAGCAACATTGCCTCTACTTCAGCTCCTAAACCCAACCAACTCCCTGGAAAAGCTGTTCAAAATCCAAGGGAGTTCACTGCAAAAGCCATTCATATCTCTGATGAGGAAGTCACTGAGGACAGTGAAGTCCAAGTTTGGGGGAATTCATTAGTTACTGAAGCCCCAAGTGACGTTTGTGCAAAGCAACTGGAGTCCGTTATTGCACTCGACCAAGTACTCGAACAGCCACTCGACCGAGTGCATGCTCGAGTGGTCGATCGAGTTGCAGACTCAGAAGCTGTCAAGCCTGCTAAGTACATTCCTCCTGCTTACAAGCCACCTCTTCCATTCCCAGGACGTTTCAAAGCACAAAAGATTAAGGAGCTTAGGGAAATCATTGAGAGAAAGGAGATGATGGCTAAGCAACAAGAGGAAGAGAAGGCTTTGAAGGAAGTGGTTGTGATTGAGAAAGCTGTGGTTGAGGAAGTGTTGGCCATACAAGAGATCACCATTGCTTACCAAGAAGAAGAGAGAGGACCTGCCTTGGAACAGTATGATCCATATCCTCTCTACAAAGACTTTTTGCTTGATTTGTCAAAGAAGAAGGCTGAAGCTCAAGATGAGAAGGATCTTGAGGACCTTGGAAGAGTTATCATTCCAATCAAGCTTAAGGATCCAGGCCCATTCTATCTGCCTTGCACACTTAGCTATCTTCACTACAACCAATGCCTTTGTGATTTGGGAGCTTCAACAAGTGTGATGCCATA
>NC_025685.1:20548613-20549089 GCF_000633955.1 Camelina sativa | reverse complement strand
CAACTCTATGATGCTTTCATGAGAATGGAGTTCTTAGGGACTAGATATCCACACAAGGAAACCATGGAGAAGCTAGCCATTGGTGAAGATGTGGAGTATCTCTTTGAGAAGAGCAACCTAACCAAGTTTATGGGGCTTTGCATGGAGGGCTACAAAGAAGAGAGTTGTGAGTTTCTAGCCACAGTCAAGCTGCATACATATGCAAGGAAGGATGCTGAGTTTGGAGCTGGTCACATTGCTTTCACAATCAAAGGGAAAAGGTATGAACTTTCAATGAAGAAGATAGCCAATGTGTTTGGTTTTGAGGTTGGGAGCAATAGGAGTTTGATGATTCCAAGAGAAGAGCTCTATGCTGTGTGGGAAACCATTGGGGACAACAAATACTACTCATCCTCCAATTCCAAGAGTTCAAGGATATGGAGCCCAGTTCTAAGGTACTTCCACAAAGCTCTTGCCAACATCTTCTTTGCTAGGAA
>NC_025685.1:20533570-20546538 GCF_000633955.1 Camelina sativa | reverse complement strand
TCTAAGGCTCAAATCAGTGAAGGTTGTGATATGCTTGTCTAAAGTCTTTAAGTATAGCTCATTCAACTTGCATCATAGTACTAGTAACTTGGACATTGATTCTAGATAGTCTATTTGCAAGCTTTAGGAGCTGAGATCCCACTTTCAAACCTCACCTACCTTCTTTTGTCTTGATTATTTGCTTGAGGGCAAGCAAAGACTAAGTTTGGGGGTGTTGATGTTCATATATTTTACCTTGTTTTCCCTTAGTTTATTCACAACTTTTGCATCTTTTGCTATCCATTTAGGCCATTATTGTGTAGCTTTAGGACTAATCATGCATTAGAGTATAGTTGCATTGCATTTGCATCTTTTCATGCATAAACAGGTGATTTTGGAGCTTAAGGAGCATAGAAGCAATGCTGAGGAGAAGTAAAGCTGTCCTGAAGAGAAAACAAGAGATTTAAGGCTGTAGAATCAAGGTCCGGAGTCCAACACGACCGCACCACTCGACCGTGTGCTGAGGAGGACTCGACCGAGTGGAGAATGCACGAGAGAAGCCAGCTCGACCAGCCACTCGACCGAGCACTGGTCGAGTTGACCGAGCCGTTGACCACTTTGACTTTTTGTATTTTTAGGGCTTCCACCTCACCTCCTATATAAGGCCCTTGTACTTGCAGCCACAAAAGAGTCCAGCTTTTTAGAGAGTCTAAAACCTAGTTTTTACCTTTTTTAGATATTATTCCTTTTGCACTTTTATTTTATTTTTAGATCTTGTACTTGTTTGAGAGAGAAAGACTAGATTCTTATATTTTGTTTGTTTCATAACTTTCAAAGTATTAAGATTTCGAGTTTTATTCCTTCATCAATATTGTAGATCTCTGTTTCATCTCTCTAATGATGCAAGTTTCATTATTTTCTGGGTTTTTGACATATTTCACCATGTGTTCTTGTGAGTAGTTTGTTTAGGACCTTGAGGATGGGTTAGGCTGGGTTGATCTTGTGGTTTGTTTGATTTGGTCAAGCTTGATTGTTGTAGATCTCTTCTAGGCTAGATGATCTTAATGCTGATCCTATATCTGAGAGGGTAGGGTTTGATTTCAAGCATCTTAGCATCACACCAATGTCTAAGGAGCATAGATAAGGCTAGATCTAGAGCTTACCATTAGGCTTGCTAAGAGATTAGGAGTCTTGTTTGGTTTGAGATGTATTGCTTAATGCCTGCTTGTGTAGATTCTTTTCTTTGTGAGAACAAGTCTAGAATTGCATAGGTTTGATTGTTTCTTGCCATGAGAGTGGATTAAACATGTATTAGAATAGTATGTCTAGAGATCAGCTCAATGTTTGCTTGAGATTTGTTGACCAAGTTAGATAACCACAATGATTAGCTCAGCCCATGAATCCCTCCTCAAGGCCTTCTTTGTTTATTGAAATCCTAGTCTAAATATCATTGATTGCTTGTTGTTTGATTACTTTTAGCATTGCTCTGTTTTTCTTGTGTTGCTCTGTTTTCACGTTTAAGTCTAGCTCGACCACGTACTCGACCTACACTCGGTCGAGTGCTGCTCGAGTTCATCCCCAGAACTTGTGTTTTTGATTTGTGATTGTCTTGTTTCATTCCTGTTTCATTTCCATTGCATTCACGTAGTTTCCTGTTCATTACTTGTCTTGCATTAGTTCATTAGCATAGTGTCTATCTCTGTTCTAGTTTCATTATAGCTTTAATTTGTCTGTTCTGTTTGCATTTAGTATCTTGTTCTAGTTGTTTTTACTTTCTGCATTTCATATCTCATTTTAGGATTGTTAGTGACAAACAATCTTTACAATTGGCTTGACTTAGACTCATATGCACATCTTAATTGTTCACAATCACTCAGATAGGATTGACACCTCTTATACTGCAACTGCATAAGGGGAATTGAAACACCCTGACTTCTATTCATTCCATATATCATCATTCCATACATCATTCATTCATACACCACAAAGAAAGTCAGTTTCAGATACCAAGGTAAAAAAAAAATAAGATTGTTACTTAAGAAATAGAGATGTAATTATGACATGATGACATAAATTCCATTGTATTGTTGTTGTTAAGAAAGTTAATAATGTCCTTCTTGACAACAGAATCTCGCCATCTGTCAGATATGATTGAACATCCTTTAGTTGCCCATTCTGTTTTGTGCTCCACCATCAATTTTTCTGTTTCTTTTACTTCCTTCTTCAGGAAAGGAAGCCACAACTCATACATAGTTGGTGGTTTAAAGCCAAACCTATATTGACCAAATAAGTCAAGTGCTTATCTAGAACTATCAAAGGTAACTGCATTAAACGAAAGCCCTGCATCATAGAACTACTTTGCAATAGCAGCCCATGTTTGTCCCTAAGCTCCTTATCAGATTTTCCAAAAACTTATTTTCCATCTTTTCTTCCTTTCAAAATATCATGAGGAGTAGGACGAACATACCTATCCATTGGACCCTTACGTTTCTTGGAAGGTAGTTGACTAGGCTAACCTTCATCTTCATATTCATCTTCCACATCGTATATAGTGGCTTGTGGTGGCATCATTTGAGTAGTGGCTTCAACTTCAGCCTTATTAAGCATGAAAGTTTTCGCTTCTTCCTTCATACTATCTAAAACTAGATTGCAGGCAGTAACATTTCGATAACCCCCCCCCCCCAACAATATGCTGTTTTATACGTTGAACTACACCATTTGTGACATTCTTACAGAAGATACAAATAAAACTACCATGTTTATTAGCAACTTGAGTGGTATATTTCCTTGTTGGATCAAGTTGCTTAGTAGAATGAGACATGATGAGGAGTTGATGAAGAAAGAAGAGTAAAAAGAAAGAATAGGGAGAATGGAGATTTGAGAGTCGTGAGAAGTGGTCGAAGACGTGGGGAGTTTATATGCACAAATTGTTTTAGGGTTTTCACTTTTTAGCAATAAAATCACATCCACATATTTATCAGAACAATAAAAGGGAAGTAAATATAACCTTTTAACTATCATTACCTTTTTTTAAATAGGTGCAAGGCATCCCAGAGCGAGCTTCACGTCAAGGCATCAAAGAGGGAGCACCTTTGGGTTATAGCCTGGCCTCATCTACTAGCGCCTAGTCACGCCTAGGCATTGCCTTTTTAAACACAGGCTCCAACACCTCTAACAATATGCACTACTAAGACTAGGAAGATCTTAGCTTAGATAAGCCATGGTAATGCACTCACCCTTAGAATAGGAATATTCTGACCAACAATGACGAAAAACACACAGCAACATGCTTTTCTTACGTACTCAGCCTTAGACCTCCAACCACAAGGACATAACTCACAAGAACAAGAATAAAAGGTTCAGGAAAAAACTTCAGAAACTCTAAGGAACTTTTGGGAATCGTTTTCTCTATTTTTCACAAAAAGGAGGCGACAATAGGTTCACTAAACTTAAAAACATTGGTTTCACACCTTAAATACAATTCCAAAACGAACCAGCTCGAACTGAGAATCCTGAAATCGAATCGAAAACCTTGTGATCTAATGGTGTTGTGCAACATCCTTCCTGGTGTCGGTCGACATCCAAATCAAATTTCCAATATTTGGTTCACGGATGTTACACTTAGAAAATAGGCTTTAATATTTGACTCAGCATTGATAGTGTTCTAGAGCAACTCCAAGACTTGTTAGGCTTAATGGTTTGGTGAAAAACCTTTAACCACCGTGTAATACCCGAACGCCACCTCTCAGTGGACCTTATGTCCACTCCCAATCCATGAGCCAACCTTTGTTAATGGGCTTCACGTCCTCTCACTAGTTCTGTGAGCCCACCCATATCTGACGGTCAGTTTGCTCTGTCCGGGAGGTTTTAAAAACTTGTTACCGTTCCTACAAATCACCATATGATCTTTCTCTGTGTTTTGTCTTCACTCGCACAGTTCCGACAATCACTTCTCGGAAGGTGAAACGACAGCACCCGGATTCCCAATCCTCACACAGGATCCACGCGAAACGATTCCCAATCCTCACACAGGATCCATAATTCCTACGAGACAACCAGCGTAGAAATCACTCTTTACAAAAACTCTCACAAACACACCAAACCCACCTCATCTAGTTACTGAGTCGTACAACCAACAACCCCTAGCGACCGAGTAACAAGAGAGGTGGGCTGGAATTTTTGATTCCGTCCAGGCACAGAAAACACTTTCACACAATTACTCCAATTCAATAACAACTCGTCTAGTGTCGAACGACACCCACCGCACCACTTGCGAACCAACACACCGACGTTCACGACATCATTTCCGTCGATCTCTCTTCATCCAAACCTAACTCCAGCTGTCCTCCTACGACCCAAACAAACAACAACATGCTGGTGTTGACCGACACCATCTTGGTGTCGCTTGACACCCTAACTTTACCACAAAACCATCTCTACCAGATCACAATACAAATACTTATTAAAATACAAAAAAACCGATCATTTCACAAACTCATTGTTGGATATGAAGCTTATAGCACCACGAAGCTGCCTACCGAAATTCAGCAAAATCGGACTCCGTTTCATCCTCCAAACATTGCCCAAAGTAGCCCTCTCTAGCCAGTTCGCGTTGTTCATCCGCAGGTGTTGGTGTCGACCGACACCACAATGATGTCGAATGACACCAACCCAGAAATCACGATCCGAACCTCCATTCAAGCTCCTTCTCGCTGCAAAACCCTAATCCTTCACAACCATTTATTCCCTAATCGATTAAATTCAAAAAACACGACTTACCTGGATAAACAAGCCTCAGTAAGCCTCCTTCTCTATCCCAATCCACCACCAAGTTCCCATCCATCCCCTCACACATGAAGAAGACGGATCTCCCTTCTTCTCCTTTGTGCCTAGCATAAGATCTTCACTCAACATCAACAGATCTCTCAACCAAGCCAAGAAACTCCCAATCTCCCAAGAACCCTCTTCCTTCACCCTTTAATCTCTAAAACGGCATAACGACTCCCCGCCCACGACCTAGGTCGAGTTCAACCTTAAATACATCGGTATTTAAGGTTTCCACTAAACCAAACCCTACCAAATGACAAATTAAAACAAACCGGAAGAACCAGAATTCAGAATTCGGTATTTAAGGTTGGTGTCGATCGACACTAACCTTGATGTCTATCGACACCCATCCCCATAATCCAGAATTCGGTTCATGGATGTTACAATTCTCCCCCTCTAACAAAAGATTTGTCCTCGAATCTGCAAAACACCACCACTCAACCACAAAACTCATCCAACAACCATCGCAAAGGTTCGCACCATCCAACCATCTGGTCTGCCACAACCAGGACACCACTGGTCCAAACTACCCTAACCCCACTCGTCGACCCATCCTGACCCCACCGGTCAATATCATTCTGACCCCACTGGTCGACACAATCCTGACTCCACCGGTCAACAAAGTCCTGACCCCACTTGTCAATCCAAACCATACTCTCCTAATCATCACAACGCTGGTCCCCCCGACCAGCATACACCTGACCCTCCCAGTCAACACACATAAACCCCCGAGATTGAACCCCTATCAACCCTGAGATCAACATCCGGTCTCAACCGGAAACCTGAGATTGAACCCCCATCAATCTCCTAAATCCATATCCGATCACAATAGGAAATCTGAGATTGAACCCCCATCAATCTCTTCCATCCGCATCCAGTCACAATAGGAAATTTGACCAAGGACTTCCGTACAACCGTCACCACCGCCCGTAAACCCACCGACTGGACTGAACAACGTCTGCCAAGGTTTCCCCATGCATCTATCGTAACAGCCCGGACACCCCCGTGACCAACGGACCACAAAACCCTAACCCCACTGGTCAGCACAACCCAAAACACGAGATCACTCCCGACCTCCGAGGTCTACATCCAGTCACTATGCTCATAACCATGTTCTAGACACTGTTTGCTCTCGCACTCATATATTCTCAGGTGGCAACCCTCATGCCGTACCGATCTCACTCTCACACCCCCCATCTTCGAGTCATACCGTCTCACCCTCGAGATATCGGTACCAAGAGAACCCCCATCTCCTCAGGAGAGCCCCCATCTCCTCTGCCACCCTCAGGACCGCTGTCCTTCGAACTATCGGTATCTAGGGAACCCCCGTCCCCTCAGGATTCAGGAGAAGGTTAACCATTCTGAGACACTCCAGCATAAACACCCTTAACTGTGGAGTTCTCTCACAATCTTTGACTGAAAAGATAAATGCACTTTTGTGACATAAGTGGTCAAATCAATTTTTTTAAACCAAAATGTCACATATCGGTTCATCATTTTTACAGTGCTTGATCGGCTTTGTACAGGTTATTGAAGCTAAAATTTTATGATACATATGGTTGATTTGAAATGATTTGTGGAGTTTGGAATTATGTCATCTTCTTCTTTTTTTGTCAAAGAATTAAGTCGTCTTCGTAATGCTTGTTTAAAGCAATTCGTCTACCTATTGTTGGATTATGTTTGACATGAATAATGTTACGGATTTGATGAATGAATATAAAACATTTAATTACAATTTGCCAATTTGGTAATACAAGTTTCACATGATATTTTTTTTTTTCACTGAGTATATATTGATTAGAAGATTCGGTGTTACAAACAGGGAACTGGCTTATGGAAAGCCTTCACCTGACCAGGGACTCGAAAACTAGAAAGGATTTTCTAGTCGCAGTAGATACATGTCATAGACCATGATCTTTACAAAAAACAAAAAAAATCTTGTCTAGGGTTAGCGGATTAATCTAAGAATGGATTCACTCAATGAAAATACAAATATGCTAACCAGGAAGGAAGACCCGATGCTACATAAGAGTGAAGTCTATTATCTTCAGTTACACTTCTGGCAATGAGAAAAGCTCCTTGATTCTCTGCCCTTGAAACCCCAACAAAAAACCATTCCCCTAATAGGTTTAAACACAATACCAATTGAGAGGAATGGAACCTAAAAAATGGCCACGCCTTTGGCCTGTTAACTGCACTTACCAATACCGAATCGTCCAATGCAAAAAGGACCTTACTGATTTTGTGGCTTATCATACTTTCGACTGCCCAAATCGCACTAATGAGAGAAGCTCCTGTTTGGATTTGATCTTGCAGAAAGGTCTTCTACTGTGAAGGATTACCGTTCCAGAAGCATTCTGTAGAATCCAAGAAGCTCCAACTATCTCAGTTCTTCTTGACCAGGAGTCTCCAATACTACATTTCAACCAATCTTCAGATGGAGGATCCCAGAGAATCAAGGTCGTCGATGGGGAGGGTGATACAGTAGGCATGCTTGAAGAGAGGGGAAGGGTATCTCCTGAATCTTCCACCCTTTGCGCATCAAACCAAACATCAACATCAACTTTGATCTTTTTCACCGTCTCTAACGGAGAGAAACTCTTTCCTTCAAAGAATAATGAATTCCGGTTCTTCCAGATCCTCCATAAGATCCAAGGAAAACTTCTTCTGATCTCTGTGGGCACAGAATGTTATCCCTATTGATGAAGAGGTGGTGAATGTGGGAAAAAACAGAGCCTTCACCCGGATTAAAGTTTGGTGTAGGGTAATCTGAAAGAGCCCATATCTGACGAGCCAAAGAGCAAGAGAAAAGTACATGAGAGATCGATTCTCCTGCCAAGCCACACGTAGAACAAACCACATCAAACTTTAACCCCCTGCGAGAGAGCAGATAGCCTACTGGAAGAGCTCCACTCAATAATTTCCATAGGAACACTTTAATCTTTGGCTCAGTCTCGAGTTTCCAAACTTGATCTTTGAAGCCATTGATAAATGGTAAAGCTGAAACTTCCCTTATGAGAGGAGCTTTTGCAATTTGAGAAGCCAACCAGGAACCTGATTTCACCGAGTAATCACCACTTTTGTTGTGTTTCCACGCCCAGAAGTCGTTCATTGAAGCCACCGGTTTATTTGCTCTTATCTTTTGGACATCATCTGGAAAGAACAGCTCATCCAGCTTGTCAATAATCCAATCCCTTTTATCAAAGTCTATCAAGTCACTGACTTTAAGATTGATATTGATTAGGTCGTTTTTAATCAAAGGAGCTCTCGAGGTCCCGTCAACCAACCAAGGATCACACCAAACACTTAAGCTAGCTCCATTTCCAACTCTTTTGATTAACCCTTTGAATAACAATTCTCTTCCATGGAGTAAGCTTCTCCAACCAAAGGAGGGTCTATTACCCAGAGGGGCAAACTGAAGGTCCTCTCTAGGGAAATAACGACTTTTCATGAGACGAGAAAACAGACTGTCGGGCTCCTGGATAATTCTCCATGCCTGCTTTTCTAAGAGAGTTTGGTTAAAGGTACCAATATCTCTAGTCTTGAGAAGCAATAAGATGAATGAGAACCGGCATGTGATCTGAGCCTCTCATTTCCAAGAAATGTTGATTTGACGCTGGAAAAGAAGTAAATCATTCATTGTTTCGAAAAGCTCTATCCAAACGACTTTGAATCCAGAGATCATATCTTCTACCAGCCCATGTGAATCAGTTGCCATTACTTGATAACTCGTTCATATCGCAAACTGACAACATCTCATTGAAAGGTTTAAAGAGGGAATCAATTCTCCTCGGTCCTCTTATCTTCTCACCATTATGGGAAATGTCATTAAAGTCGCCGACCATAATCCAACCATCTTTACGAGCTAAACCAATCCTGGAGATTCTTTCCCAAATAACCTTCCTTTTTTTGAAGTCTGGATCTCCATAAACACAAGATACAAAAAAAGAAGCAGCTCCAAATTGCACTTGCATGTCTAACAAGTTCTTGTCTGAAAACTTAAAGTAAATTTGGACACTGTTCTTCCAAAAAAGAGCTAGACCTCTACACCTCCCAACAGGTTGAATAGTATATACACGGTCATAGCCTAAGATACTTTGAAGGTCAATTAATATATCTCTACTATGCATAGTCTCCATCAGAAACATCATCTCAGGGAAGTGTTTTTTACGCAGTTCTTTCAGACGGGGAAAAACCAAGTCTTGACACCGTCCCAATCCTTGGCAATTCCAGCTCAGGATGCTCATTAAAAGTGGGGCAGTCCCTCCCTTGGGACCACCTCTAAGGGAGTAAGCTTGAGTTGTTTTGCAGAGCTTGTACCCTCATTACCTGCTTTTCTCTTATCTTTCCTGACTGGAGCCAAACCTGAATCAAGACTATGAGACCCCTCAGCTACACTAAGCTCAATAGTTTTAGGCAACCTTGCGTTCTTTGTGGGTCTACGTCTCGCTTTAGGCTTTTTTGGGATAGTGCCGGAGGAACCAACTCCAAAAGAACCAGCCCTGAAAACCGTTGCACTATCCTGAAAAGGTTGGGACAAAGCGAGGGAGAGGCATGGAAATTCTGGATGCGGCTGGACAAACGACTTGGAGGAACCATCTTCCTTAGACCAATTCATTTCTAAATTCAAGGGAGGACCTTGTTCTTTATGCATTTGCGTCTTGGAGGTAGAAGAAACTCCCACCAAAGAGAGATCTGAGCTAATCATAAACTAAACTATTGTTCTTAATGACATCATGATGGATAATAGGCAAAGGTTCCAACCGGAGTATGGACTTCTTAGCGATGGGATCCTTCTCTACCTCACCAACTTTTTTCTGTATCCTTTCGACTTTGACATGAAGATCCTCTTTTGTGTTAGCCCGTAAATGTTTTCGCATACCTTCAAGGACCTCCTCTGCGATTCTATGTCTACCTGAACTAGGATCAATTCCAACCTGATCTTCAAGCAAAACACCAAACAAAGTATCAGAGGCTTTCAAGAAAGTCTTCTTGTCTGGTTTAGGGATCGGAGTTCCTGTTTTCCTAACCTTTGCTTCCGCTTATTTCTTCTTGATCAGAAAAGGGCACACATCCACATCATGAGTCAAACGCTGGCAATGAAAGCAACGCTTTTGGATTTTCTCGTACTTGAATTTGATTGTGGTCGAACCTCCTTCTGGTAATTCTATAACTTTAAAATTCCGCAGGGGCCTAGAAACATCAAAGAGAATCTTCACACAGACAAAGCCATGGATCTAAGGCTTATCCGGGTCAAAGGCAACTTCCTTAACCTCTCCTAGTAATTCTCCTATAGTGGTGATAGCTTTTGATGTATAGTAATTCACAGGAAGATTCCATATCTGAACCCAAATTGGTATCGACTGCAAATAGTTTGCTGGTGCAACCGCATACCATCTCTCTACTGCAAGAGACCAATCGTTGAAGGTATGGGTACCTTTATCAAGGACCTCCTGCAAGTCATGTTCATTCTGAAAATGAACTGAAACTTCTCTTCCGAAAGAGCTATGCCTTGCATCTTCCCAGATTTCTACCATTTCCTGGGCATTTCTCTGATAAGATTCTTCATCTTTTGACAAGCCGGATTTAGAGTTCTGCCTATCAAGCTGAGAGAATTTCTCTGCAAAGACATGAAATCTGGTAATCAGGCATCAAGAAAGGGGAATCTTCTTCTTCTTCGAGAGTCATGGCCAAAAGGGCCTTATCCATCGCCGACGACATGATAAAACAGATAGATACAATATGATGTGACCAACTAGACTTTTAGGGGAAGAATTCACCGGGTGAAAAGTAACAGATAGGAATCCCAGAAAAAACTTCCTTCACAAACACCTTAGATCTGGAGGATTTGATCTAAAAGAGCAGTAAAATAGTGAAAAACGGCTAGATTCGACAAAGGGAAAGTGTTTTTCCAACCTGAAAGTTCTACTTTTGGTTTAAGCAAAGACACTAAGTAAAAGAGAAGGTCTTAAGCCCAAAAAAGGATTTTCTAATGGATATTCAAAAAAAAAAGTTTAACATGATATAAGATCACTGTTTTCCTAATGATATTTTTACTGGGCAAATTTCCTAATCACTTATACATATTTCCAAATCACCTATATAAAAGTATGTTCAAATCAATACTATAAAATAATATTTTCATATATATACTATATGTAAGAAAATTTGTTGAAAATATGATATTAATATTCTATATTTTTCTTGAATTTGCATTAATTCTTGTTGGAGTTGATTTTAATTCTTTTACTATATCCAAAAAAAATTGGTGTTATTTCTAGAGATGATAATTGTCTTTTTTTAAAATTGTAATTAGTTCAAAAATAATTTTTTTCATAAAAAAAAAAGAACTGATTTTAAATATATTTTTTAGAAAAATACAAAAAGAAAAAATCTTTATAAATTATCGTATAAACTAATATTATATAAATTAATAAATATTTCTATCTGGACGTTATTAATTTATGGAGATTTAGATTTATCCAATAGGAAGATGATGACTCTCTAAATGGTTTGTCTTAATAAGACAAAAACTCCGGTTCAGACCAGCTTTAATTTTTTTCCACCGGGAACTAACTAAAATACCCAAAGAACAAACAGAAGTTGACCGCCGACAAAAAAAACAAGGCTGACCTATCGGTACGGTACCCACCAACCAGGAGGAGAAAAGTAAAACATCCGCAAAGGTTGAAGCTTTTCTGATCTAAAGATCCATCCTTTTTTTTTCTGCAAATGATTCAACTCAGAGTTTGAGGGCAAGAATGCAATCGAGAATCGTCGTATTAGCTCCGGCGTTTTCTCTATTCCCTAACCTAAACACACCTCACAAAACCTTCACTTTCCATCAAATCTTGGTTCTCATCATTACATTCATAGCCTATGCTTCGTTTCACGCTTCCCGTAAACCTCCCAGCATCGTCAAGAGCGTCCTCGGACCACCTCCAGTTGGATCTAATTCATCCTCGATTGACAATGGATGGGCTCCGTTTAATGGAACCGAACGCGTTTCTTTCGTCGTATGCTTTGGGTATGTACTTTGCAGGTCATTTAGGAGATAGGATTGATTTGAGATACTTCCTTGTGTTTGGAATGATGGGTAGTGGGATCCTCACCCTTGTTTTTGGATTAGGGTATTGGATGAATGTTCATACGCTTGGGTTTTACTTGAGTGTTCAGATTGTTTGTGGTTTGTTTCAGTCTATTGGCTGGCCTTGTGTTGTCTCTGTTGTTGGTAACTGGTCTGGGAAAGAGAAACGTGGTTTGATTATGGGTGTGTGGAATTCTCATACATCTGTTGGGAACATTCTTGGCTCGGTTATTGCGTCCTCGGTTCTCGATCTCGGATGGGGGTGGTCTTTTGTTTTGCCTGGTGGGCTGGTTATTGTGTCTGGGGTGTTTGTGTTTATGTTTCTTGTTGTGAGTCCTCATGATTTGGGGTTTGAAGAACCGGGCAAACAGATGGAGATTGAGATGAGTTTAGGTGTGAATGTTGAGAGCAAACAGGAAGCTGAGGACGCAGTGCTTCTTGAAACTGTAGTAGATGAATCCTTGTTTGCTATCGGGTTTCTCGAGGCTTGGAGATTGCCTGGTGTGGCACCTTACGCTTTCTGTTTGTTTTTCTCGAAACTCGTCGCTTACACGTTCCTGTATTGGTTACCATACTACTTAAGGCACACAGGTATGCATCCATGGCTTTTCCCATATACCTCTCAGGCTTGCATCCACGTTCTTACTCTTATGCTTTGAAACAGCTGTTGCGGGTGTGAATCTCTCGCATAAAACCGCTGGGATTCTCTCGACAGTCTTTGACGTAGGAGGAGTGCTAGGTGGAATATCAGCAGGGTTTATATCTGATAAAATCAACGCCCGTGCCGTCACATCAATCACATTCTTGGCACTCTCCATTCCTGCCCTTATTATATACAGAATCTATGGGAGTGTGTCCATGTTCATCAACATCGCCTTGATGTTTATATCCGGGTTATTAGTAAACGGTCCTTATGCACTCATAACCACGGCTGTTGCAGCTGATCTTGGAACACAAGACTCAATTAAAGGAAATGGTAGGGCGTTGGCCACGGTAACTGCTATTATAGACGGTACTGGTTCAGTTGGGGCGGCTTTGGGACCGCTGCTCGCTGGTTTCATATCGAGCAGAGGGT
>NC_025685.1:20518889-20532784 GCF_000633955.1 Camelina sativa | reverse complement strand
TACAGAATCTATGGGAGTGTGTCCATGTTCATCAACATCGCCTTGATGTTTATATCCGGGTTATTAGTAAACGGTCCTTATGCACTCATAACCACGGCTGTTGCAGCTGATCTTGGAACACAAGACTCAATTAAAGGAAATGGTAGGGCGTTGGCCACGGTAACTGCTATTATAGACGGTACTGGTTCGGTTGGGGCGGCTCTGGGACCGCTGCTCGCTGGTTTCATATCGAGCAGAGGGTGGAACAGTGTTTTTTTCATGCTTATCGTTTCAATTTTTTTGGCGGGTTTGTTCTTGGTTCGGCTTGCAAAGGCTGAGATCAATGAGATGAGGTCTGGAGAATTGATCCCGTCGAGTGATACTCAGAGCTGATGATTTTTGATTTATCCCAGCAGATTGTATACAAAGGTAGTATCAGGTACATAGAGTCAAACCATAAAATACAAATTAAAACACCCACCTGATTTGTTGTTATCTACCATCTTAGTTTAGATGAAGCAAACTCTACTATTTTTTATACTTCGCACTGACATAGAAGTCGAAAATTTTTGATACTCTATTATTTGAGTATGATCTTCATATATAGTATATGCTGTTTGCATCTTCGAATTAAAGAAAATATAAAGAGAATAAATTTGGCAGCAGGGCAGACCTGATGATCATTGCCATGGGTCTCTTGCCAACAGCCACACATCTTTCTTCCTAGCTTCAATATTTACAACTAAATATGCAAAAAATCAGTTAACATTATAATTTGAAAAGTATATGGATTTTAGGCATTGACATGTGATTTGGTTGATAATATCTAAACATAAATGTGACATACTTTGTGTTTTGAAGCTCACATGAGATCATTTGATCTTATTCTTCTTCGATGCATTGTCCTCTCTTTTTTATTTGGCTTAATGTTCACCTTCCTATTGGCTGTCTCCGTATCCCTATATAATTATCATCTATTTTGGCTGTCTTCCTCTTCTTCTACAGATTAAAAAGAGCTATTCGGTGTTTTAGTACATTTTACAAACTTAATTGTAAAACTATTACTAATACTATTTACAATTAGAGAAACAACCGTTGACCAACTTTTGACACTATTCTTTTTCCATTTTTGGGTATCACTTATCAATTTAATTACCATTCATGCCATCCTACAGTAACTTTGACGATTCCTTATCCGTTTATCCATAACGCAATACAATTTCGCCTTATCCAATATATAGATTGTAAAAAGGTACTTTGCAAGGGTAAAACTACCATTTTTCTTCGATCCCCCTGTTTTTGATGACGAGAGAACTTAAAAAGCGTACAGGGTTGCAATCATCTCTTTCCCGAAGTGAGCGATCTAGTAGATCTGCAGGATGTAAGAAAGCGGAAGGTGGACAATCATCCGTCGCCGGCGAAAGGCATAAAACTACCATCTTTGACGAAGGTTTGTTGTACTCGTAATTATTTTCCCTGGGTCAATCTTAAGAACCTTTTTAGTTGATTGCCCACCTTTCGTACTCATTCAATTATATTCCCGTGTGATTTTCCAGCTGGTTCTGAGGAGACGGATTCTATTCATTGGAACCCTAATCTCCCATATCGGCTTTTCGCAGTTGATCGGCTACCCGATGGGGCTCGACTCAACATTCACTCGAAGCCCGAGTATTTGGGATTATTGGTTGAACTCCTCGATGGATGTGAAGCATGGGAGACTATCAGGTCCTCACAATTTGGGAGACTTTTCGATCTCCCGGTCAGGAGATGTTCGCACTCTGCGAGATTGATTCATGGCATGTTGGCTCGTCAGTTGGTGACGAGAAAAAAACACGAATTGTGGTTCGTATATGGAGGATTTCCAATTCGGTTTTCACTGAGAGAGTTCCACCTTACAACCGGGTTGTCCTGTGGACCATTGCCTTCAGAGGCTCAAGTCGCTGAACACCACGACCCTGCCTACTTAAGTGTATGAAATAGGCTTTTTGGTTTCAAGAAGATTGTAATGGTTCAAGATGTTTTGGACATTCCTAGGGCTGATATGAATGCTGATCCAGAAAACCGGCTTACTCACTGGAAAAAGTTATGCCTTGCTTTGATTGTGTTAGTTGATGGTGTTGTTGTATGCAGCAACACCTTAAATGGTCGTATTTCTGGAGAATATGTCGAGATGCTGCACGATGTTGATTTCTTCCTGTCATACCCATGGGGTCGCTTGTCTTTTAGTCAGACATTGTCCAGGTTTGGTCCTGTTTTTGGTAAGGAAGATCCATTTGAGGAACTTAAGAAAAGGCTGGCACAGCAAACATCTTGCTGCTATGGTTTTCCACTCGCTCTACAATTGCAAGTTCTCAACTCCATTCCTGCTTTATGTTGTAAGTTGAAGGACCCATTAGATTGAAGAAATTTCATTCAGAGGTCCTCCGAATGTGTAGCGAGCGCTAGTCTCATTAGAGAGTCTGACGTCAACGAGACTGAGAAAGATCCTAATGTAAGTAAATATTAAGATGTTTACTACATTTTAGTTGTTACTTCCCAAATGTATATGATTTACAGGTTACTACGTTTTAGTAATACGTGTTTTAACTATTATTTTGTTTGTTATTTGTTCAGTTGTCTGTTGGATACACTGTATTCCCACAGTTTGCTGTCAATGAAGAAGAGCTCGCGTGGGGTGATGAGGAAAGTGATAATAAGGTGGATACCATCCTCTCCATGTTATCGCAGGGACACAAGTTCACTCCTTACGAATGGCCTGTTGGTGATCAACCTATTATCCCTCGTGGTCGGAGAAAGGAGCCCGATGTTGTGGATATTACTGTGGATCCTCCTCCTACGAAAAAGGTAAAATTCAGACACCAACACGTTAATCGAAAACCGTGCACCAGATCTGCCACCAATGCTCAGCAAGATAACAAATCACGGAACTCTAGAAGAAGTCAGGTTGGTAAATGACCCATAAAAGGTGTTCCTTCTTGTGAAGGTGCTTCAGCCGAACCAATCAGGCAAGCTCGTGTTGATCAATTTGTAACACATTCAGATTTGGCTGACTTAAAGTCTTGGATTACGTCCCAGCTAGCCTCACACCGTCGTGACATTGTATCTGATATGCACCATCTTATGGGCATAGTAGGGCCGAAAACATCAAATCCCGACAAACAACACTCTCCCGAGACTCCGTGTACTGGAGTCGTGGGCAATGACTCTGTAGACCCTGGTAAATCAAATATAAATCCCCAGGAAGTTCCTGTAAACCAACATTTTCCTACTGGGAGTGACCCGCAAAGCTCAAGAGTCAGGTTAAATACGCCTCTGCCTGGTCCTACTTGTGATAATGACGAGAGGTGGGATTTTTATGGTATTTCCAAAGGCGTCATTGACCAGGTTGGTTTTTCCATTCAAGATATAAGATCATCTCACATCTGTCTACATATTATATGTCATCTCTCTCCGTTTTTTACCATCTTTGGTTTGCTGGATGGGTAACAACATAGTTACTGGGTATCCCGCATTTTCTTAGTCTTACTGGATGGATAACCAGATGTACACTATGTCTTATTTTTACTGGATAGTTAACAAGATTAACACTGTGTCATTTGGCAGGTAAATGGGTCTGACCACAAAGGAGCCCCTAACCATTATGTTCCGGACAGCATGGATGTAGAGTGTGGTCCTGATATTCCAGATCCCGATGTTCAGGTATTCCCAAAATAGTTTACTGAGTATCCACATTTTTCATAGGCTTGACTGGATGGTTAAAAAGATTTACACTGTATCATGTGGCAGGACCATGAGTCTTATCACGACGGAGCCCCTGTCCAAGATGAAAACCCGGAACCTGAAGATGTTAATGATTTTGTGGATGTAGATGTTCCTGACAGCATTGATGCATCCCCTATATTAAGCCCTTCTACACCAGCCACACCTGTTCAGGTTTAACGTTTTTTTCCTTCGTTAACATGATGCAAACTGCCTGATTATTGCTTTAACTAAGGTTTTAATCATTTCAGCCTATAAAAGAATCAAACGATGGCAGGACTAGCGACTATGTCGTTAAATACCGCCACTTGTCTTCGATTGTTGTCGTGGGGCCAACTTATTATGTTCATGAAACAACTAACCCTTGTCAGCCTCTACCACCAAAGCGTATTCCTAGACGTTCTCGGCTACTTGATGATGAAGATTTCATTGGGGATCATTGGATCAAAGATCTTTTCAACAGCCGTAAGAAGAAACCAACATATTCCCCATTCCCACAGGTGGATGAATCTGAGTTCCAGAAATGGAAGGCTGTACTTGATGAGGACAAGGATCAGTAAGGTTAATACTTATCCTTTTGATGGATTTGCAAACAATGATTTAGGTGTATTTTATCAAAACATGTCACACTTTATGTGTTTCATAGGTACTACACTGTATGCACTGGTCACAAACTCTCCAACCGACATTTCCTGGATATTGCAACCAAAGAAAAGTGGATCACAACAGAGGTAACAAAACTATATGCTCTTATCATTCAACTAACATCTCCTTAAATTGGATGACCTTGTAATTATATCTTCCTGTCACGCAACATATCCAGGTAATTACGTCAATGCTTATGCAGCGTAGGGCAACAACTTTTGCAGCTAAAAGGGTAGTCTTCCTCGACCCCTGGTTTGTGGACTTACTTGTAACACACCATGAAGATTTCAACAAAAGTGATGAGAAGGAAAACTTCAATTGGGGGCCAAGTATCAAGGCTTATGTCGAAGGGAAGTCTACCGGGAAATTAATGAAATCTGCTTTCCTTAAAGATGTTGATGTTCTGTACGTCCCCATGAACTGGGTTCTACTCATTGGGTAGGTTTGGTCATCAACTTGAAGCTTCGATCTATTGAGATCTTTGACCCGTCGTTGAACCTTTCACCGATGATGTGGTAGCTTTCCAAATGGCTCTGGTTATACAATGTTTGCCTTGGGTACTAAAAAGGTTCGTCAAGTCTGACATCTCGGAAAGCCTAATTACTTCTCCTTTCACATGGTCTCGTACGCGTGGTTTATACAACAACAAGGGAGATGAAGATTGCGGCCCTGTGAGTGTCAAGTTTCTCGAAATGCACGCATTTGGACTTGGTTTGATGGAAATGGCTGCACTTTCTGACGAGATTGTAGTATGCATTAGGAAGTCAGATGCCATTGACACGTACGTGTCATTCGTTGAAGGCGAGTTAGCCTAAAACTATTGTTCGTCGTTTACCTTAATTGTATTGAAACTAAAAAGCTATGCCTTTGAACCTAATAATATTGATGTAAGACTACTCTTTTGTTGGCTATGGAAGTTTATGTAAAATATGTAAAATACTCTATAATGCTTCTGATGTTTTGATGGTTTATGTATTTATTAATTAATTGGCGTTTAGATGTTCTTTTATTTTCTTATATCATGTACACATATTTAAGAGTACGTGTATATATCCCGGCTACCTCTACACAAAAGTGTATTGCTCTTTAGTGGATGGGCATGTATACTGAGCAATCCCCTAAACTCATAGCCCGTACTTAATTTGGCTGGATGGATCTGGCGACAAGGCATCCACTTGTGTAGTGGGCAGTATCTATGATCCAAGTGTGTAGATTTTTAGAAGCAAAAAAGCTGTTGATGTAATTAAGGCAGTAAACGAGTAGTAGTAAAGGTCATGAAATCAACATATATCACTATTTTAATCCGTGTAATCAATTGGAGAGCGTACTATTGATAGCTGGATATCACTTGTGTTGAAGATATTATCTACTTTTTATTGTTTTTGATCAATGTTGGAGCCCATGTATTGCAAAATCTCGATAGAATATCAAAAACTGATACTTTTGACACAATCTCAATCCGTCTAATCTAGTGCAGAGCGTTCAATTGATAGCTGGATATCACTAGTGTTGAAGATATTATCTACCTTTATTGTTTTTGATCAATGTTGGAACTTAGAACCCGTGTTTTAAATATTTTTTGCTTTAAACATGGGTTAGATTGTTACACTTGCCCCATCTTATCTTTATCTAACTATATTCTACTTAGTTAAGATTATTGTATACAGAATATCAAAACTTATATTTTCTAAAAACTATCATTCTGTCTAATCATGTCCACAATTTTATCTCGATTGCTTGAGATAACTAGTTTTGCTAAACCAAAAATTGGGACACATGTTTATAATATTCATTCTTTATAAAAAATCGAGGTTGTTACTGGTCAAATATAGTTGCATACAGATTACATGGACCAAATGTTAAATAACAAGACTTCGATAAAACTATATTTTACATATCAATACCCAAAAACACATTAAAATGCACATTACAAACAATAATACAGAATAAAAAACAATAGGCTTATGGAAACCCTAGAGGATCTCACAAATTTTTTTCGACAACCACCAAATGTGGCAATGCTTGCAGAAGATGTCTGTGTTTTCATACATTCGATAATGGCGTCTGAATTCAGAATAAAAAATCTCAGCACAGTCTGGCGAAGGGAGCAATGCACTGGATGGATAGAGATAAGAATGTTCGTACGTGTTATCCCGGGCCGTCCTGTATCTAGAAAGCTCATAAATTAATATACGACCAATACGCCTAACACCCCCGAGAGCAGAGGATAATGATTTGCACTGAACAGCGAAAGGTAACGGACAGCCTTCTCCTCATTACCTTGACAAATACTAAGAACACCACAGGCAAGTGTTGCATCCGCTTCCTCTGGGACGTTACGACTGAGTATACAAATCTCAAGAGCTAGATCTCTCTCCGTTGCCACAACTCTTAGCCCTTCATAGTAGATGGCAATCTTGTTGCCGGAGTCATAGCATCTCAAGAAGAAACACCGGTTACGCCCTTCAATTTGGAGGTCGCCGTGTGGATCCAATGATGTGTTGATTTCTGATGGATCCGTACATAGGCAGTAGATAGCAGCAGCCTTGAGAACTTATTCACTGTAAACAACTTTTTTCCCTCTTTGTCCTGCCCTCAAAATTGGACCGAGCACCCACCATCTGTCTTCACCTACAAGGGTTACTATCTTCAAAAATACATCTTCTGGCAAATCCGGCAACTTTTCTTCTTGTCCTACCATTTCGTTACTCTGACTTTACATATGACAATTTTAAATGTAGAGGGCTAATTTTCAAAGAATCCCTAAAAACTCCTACTTAAATTGAAGAATTAGTCATGTACACCTATGTTACTGTACGGCCTATGCACACAAACATAGGCGTACAAGTAACTTTGATGGTACACTACTCTGCACTAGTCTAATAAGTTTGACTGTACACATACTAAGGAGTACAGGATCCTAAAAAATTCCTATTTAAATTGCTGAATTAAGCAGGTACACATATTTTCCTATATGGTATCTGTACTCACACATAAGTGTACAGGTAACATTGTGTCAAATCAATACAGTACCCTACTATGCACTAGTCCAATAAGTTTGACTCTACACATACGAAGGAGTACATAATCTTTTAACAGTTAAGGGCTAGTACCTATGTGTCCCACTAACTGTCATATGCTCACAACAGTTAAGAAATCAATTGTTATTTCCCCAACACCTTCTATTCTCTTAGTCCTTACACAAATTACTCATTTTATAAATAGTTTCTCTATTATATAGGCAGGGCTTAAAAGAGTAGACACAACATTTTAGAGATAATCATCGTGCATTAATGTCCCACATCTCCCTTCAATCCCCCACAGTGGAAATAATCCAATAACATCTATAATTGCCCACTTTATTCCATCGATGCCTTTTCCAGATCTGCCCGACGATATTTTAGTCAGTATTGTAAAAAGGGTTGCCAGGGATGACATCTCGTTCCTCAGCTCCTATCTTGAAGTCTGGCCAGAGAGGGAAGAACTTCGTATATCTAGCCGAAGTACTAAAGGAGACGTCTATATACTCATTAATTCAGCATCCTCCTTTAATTTACACATCGTATCACACATCTGGTCGTCTCGCCGGACCAGGATGTTACCGTCCCTTTTTCGAGAGATGTTTCCAAGCCAGAAACAAGAGAGCAATCTACCACGAAGGGTTAAGGGTTGCCGCTGTAGAAAGGGATATTAAAGGTGCAACCGCCCTACTAAGCCGGAACGTTCCCGAAGCTAGACATGCGACCCTTGCTTGTGCTATGCTCTCATTTTGCGCCGGGGAAGAGGACATGGCCGTCCAGTCTCTACACCTATTAGGATCTCATGACCATCTGCTATTGTCTGAGGGTGTACGGTTTTGCGGGGAGGAAGTCATTTGGGAATTAATAAAATTTGATACCCCGTACAGTCATTCATTCGGGGAAACGTTCAGGTATCCCGAATGCCCAACTATCCCAAACCCTGACTGTGCTATTCTCTGCTGCTTGCAATTTGGCGTTTCAGGGCTACAGTACCTCGATTATGATATTAGGTGCGTCAATTGCTACATTTGGTGGTTAGCCAATAAAGTTTCAGAGCTTATTTAGTGTGTCTGGTCCCCCTTTCTAATAAGTATCTCTCATCAAAATATAACTCTTTCTTAGAAGTTGTAATGCTTTGTTATGCTGTTTCGTTTTTTGAATAATCATTTGCTTATGTATCCTATGTAAGCTTACTAATTTTATGTCGGATTATATGTTCAATAATGTATTGTTGTCTACTGTTTTAATGTTAAATAATGTGTTAAAGAGAAAAGGAATACAAAAGTTTCAAGAGTCACTGTTTTTGTGACCAATTGTTGCAAATATAAATTTACTTCAATATAGGATCAAGTGTCTTCTACGCAGGCTAAAGGCAAGTGTTACTCTCCATAACGCTACTATTTAAAATTACTTTTGATTTGATGGGTGATGAAGACTCTCGTTCATGCCAAAGGCCAACAAATTTTGCGTCACATCAACCTAAAGGCTGGAACATTTTTTGTAGTCCACTTTAAATCAGAGAATTAATAAAATATCTGTTCCCAAATAACATATCTTAGTATAACTTTCTATTAACACAGGAACTATTACATTTGACATTTATTAAAGGACATACCTACATCTGACTTTTACTAAAGCAGATCAAAGATAAGCAATGCAGTCTCATAGATGTAACATCCCTCGCAATGATAGTCTTCGCCGTGCACCTCACTACAGTCATTGGTGTATAATTTGTCTGTTGATGGAAACTCCCAACGGCGGATCAAATCTCATCAAAGTCTTGATTAGTTCTTCACACATTTGTTCTATAACCATCGAGTAGATTTCATGGTAAGGATTACCACCAAATCTGTCAAATATAACATCAAATACGGCCCCAACCATGTCACCCATACCCGCAAACATCTGAAACATGGCATACGCTACGGTTGTTGGGCCATGTCATGGCACTAGTTGATCTAGGAGGTTTAGTGCACCGTGCACATCATGATTTTTTGTTATCAGCCTGAGCGATTCGTAATATAAAGCCATTTCATTTTCATAACCCAAACATCGAACGAAGAATTGCCTACCTATCTCACCTTCATATATGTTTCTAGGTGTGTAGCACAAGGTGGAGATGTTCGCTGACTGTAAGACCTCCCTTGACAACGCCAAATCCCTTCCACACTTGTTACTCCTTATACTGGACCAAAGTAACTATAATTTTCATTTCCAAGCATTTTCAGTATTATCATGAAGATATCATCTGGTATTTCTGATATTGACATTTTCTTATTTCCATACATTGAATATCTTCTATTTATAGTGGGTATGTAAAACCCATATCCAACTACTTTTTCTCCAACCCACAAGTTGCCTGAGGTGCCTCACTGTACAACATCAAATGTGTATGGTTTGATTTACAACAATATTGACACACTTACCTCTGTACACCAATATATGAGTACAAGATATATTCGACTGGGAAGCATTATATAGTGAATTTGGATTATCTGTACACCCACATATGAATTTGTTAGTGTACACCAATCAATTACTCAAATGGAGGTGTACGGGCTGTTGACTGCGTGAATTCGTAACATTTGTGTACCATCTTCGATTATCTGTACACCCACATATGAATTTGTTTAGTGTACACCAATCCCGTACTCAGATGGAGGTGTACAGGCTGTTGACTACATGAATTCGTAACATATGGTTACCATCTTCGCTTACCTGGGGTGCCTGACTGCACAACTACATGCGTGTATGGTTTCATGTACAACAATATTGGCACACTTACTTCTGTACATTGATGTATCAGTACGGGATATAATGGACTACGAAGCATTAGATAGTGAATTCGGATTATATGTACACCATCCTGTACTCAAACAAAGATGTACATAAAACTACCCTGTGTTAATGGTGTTCACACCGTACATCAATTGAGTTACTTGATGTTAAAACCCCAGCAATACACATAATGCTGGATACCCGTACGGGGCTTAATTATTGATCAAACATTTAAGGGCTCTACATTTAATTACAAAAAAACCATACACTCGTTCATCAAAAAACTTCAAAATCCGACAAAATCCTTCACCGTATACATCATCGAAGAGGAGCAGTACATGTTACTAATATGATCTCCCTAGGATAGAACTCCGATGAAAGGCTGAGGATAGGTGATAGGTGACGTGATCTGGTTGATGATGATGGGCGAATGACTTTGAGTGATGATGTGTGAAGATCGAATGATGAAAACAGTGGTTCGATGGAGATAGATGTTTAGGTGGTTGTATGGATTGGAACAAAGTGAAGAGTTTCTGATTCACAAAGTGTATAGAAACCCAGAAATCAAGAACGCATTCTAGAATTCAAAGTGAGGAAAAAGTGTGACAATACTTGTTCATACAACTTCTTCGCTCCCAAACAAGGAGGCGTGGCTTTTGGGTTTTATAATAAACCCTAGGGTTCGACACTCCAAATAAAACAACAAGGCGTGTAAAGGAAATAAGAAAAACAACGAAGCGTCTAGGTGATCTGTAGTAGTACAGAAGCCACTTGTATTAGTACATTATTCCCCATTGGTAATGACTTCTAGATAACTCAACGTAGTGATCCATTTGCCTCATTAAAAAACATACCGAGAAAACCCATTGGGACAAAACTCAGCTATGGGAAAAAGAGTACAAACTTCACACCTAAGTTATCTAGTTATCATTACCGGGTGAAGTCTTCAGGGTGGATATGTTGAAGACTTGGATCCTCGGTAGATTGAATGACCCGTCAGCTATGAGTGCATGAGCTTCCTTGGCCATCTCCTTAGCTCTTGAACGAGTGATCCTTCCCACGATCTCCGGTTTCTCTGCAGCTTCTGTCTCCTTGCTGGCCACGATCATATCATCCTCCCCCTCTTCAAAAGGATTTGTCCTCAAATCGGGATCTGCATAATAAGGAAGCAAGTCAGAAACATTGAATGTTGAAGATATATTATACTTACCTTGAAGATCAATCTGGTAGGCGTTGTCGTTGATCTTCTTGATGACTTCAAATGGACCATCAGCTCGTGGTAGAAGCTTGCTTTTCCTCTCTTCTGGGAACCTATCCTTGCGTAGATGAATCCACACCAAGTCTCCTTCTTCGAAAACGATCTCCTTTCTGCCCTTGTTCGCATGTTTCTCGTACTGCTTGGTTCTTTTCTCTATGTTCTCCTTAGCTTTAGCATGTATCCTCCTGACCTGTTCAGCCTTTTCTTTGCCATCAAAGCTACACTTCACACTTAAAGGTAAAGGAATCAAGTCTAGAGGTGATTGTGGATTAAAACCATAAACAATTTCAAAAGGAGAGAATAGAGTAGCAGAATGCTTAGCGTGATTATATGCGAACTCTACGTGTGGTAAACATTCTTCCCATGACTTGAGATTGCTTTTCACTAAGGTCCTGAGGAGTGTAGATAGCGTCCTGTTCACCACTTCGGTTTGCCCATCTGTTTGCGGATGACATGTGGTTGAGAATGATAGCTTGGTTCCGAGTTTAGCCCATAGCGTTCTCCAGAAGTGTCCTAGAAACTTAGTATCTCGGTCTGAAACGATTACTTGAGGTATTCCATGCAGACGTACTACTTCCCTGAAAAACAAGTTAGCTACAATAACAGCATCATCCGTCTTGTGACTGGCAATGAAGTGAGCCATTTTGCTAAACCTGTCAACCACAACGAAAATCGAATCTCTACCATTTCTGGTTCGAGGTAAGCCAAGAACAAAATCCATAGAAATATGAGTCCAAGGTTGAGAAGGGATAGGGAGAGGAGTGTACAAGCCGTTGGGCTGTACTTTACCCTTGGCCATTTTGCAGATATGGCACCTAGAACAGACTTTCTCAACGTCTTTCTTCATTTGAGGCCAATAGAAGTGTTCTTGCAGTCCAAGTAGAGTCTTTGACACTCCGAAATGTCCAGCTAGTCCACCTCCGTGAGCTTCTCTAATCAACAGTTCCCTTATGGATCCTCTTGGTATGCACAATCGATCCTTATAAAATAGATATCCATCCTGCCTATAGTAGTTTTCAAAAGCAAACTTATGGCATTTGCCATAGCTCTCAGCAAAATCGATGTCAGTCTCATAAAGTTCTACTATTTTATCAAAACCTTCAAGCTTAGAAGACAAAGTAGAAATGAGAATGTACCTCCGGGATAATGCATCTGCGACAACATTATCCTTACCTTTCTTGTACTTAACCGTGTAGGGAAATGTCTCAATGAACTCCATCCATCTGGCATGTCTCTTGTTGAGCTTCTGTTGTCCTTTGAGATGCTTCAGGGACTCATGATCTGTGTGAATAACGAACTCCTTGGGCCACAGGTAATGCTGCCACGTTTGAAGAGCCCGAACCAAGGCGTACAGCTCCTTGTCATATGTAGGATAGTTCAACGTCGATCCTCCTAGCTTCTCACTGAAGTAAGCTGCTGGCTTCCTATCCTGCATCAAAACAGCACCTATACCCACTCCAGAGGCATCACATTCAATCTCAAAAGTTTTCATAATGTCAGGAAGTAAAAGAATAGGGGCAGTGATAAGCTACTCCTTTAAGGCTGACAATGCCCTCTCTTGTGCTTCCTCCTATCTGAATCCTACATCCTTCTTGACAACTTCTGTAAGTGGCGTTGCAATAGTACTGAAGTCTTGCACAAATCGCCTCTAGCACCCTGCTAGTCCATGAAAGCTCTTGACTTCTGCCACGGTTTTGGGTGTTGGCCACTCCTTAATAGCCTTGACCTTCTCATCGTCCACTAACTCCTTCTGGAGGTATCTCTTCTGTAAATACATCCTTGTACTCCTCTATAATCTCTATCATCTCGCGTGGCAGTTCTCCTGCTGACTTAGTACTGGTGAGTGTCTCCTTACACACAAACATGAATGTGGTCATCTCTGGATCAAATAGCTTGAACTCGCTGTGATTGATGTACAGGCTGTGAGACACTTTCTCTGTATCCTTGCGGTTCATGTGAAGCTGGTCCTGGTAGATTTCGCTGGGTGTAAGTGGTAGAAGAGTGACCTTGCGTCCTTTGAACTCAAATGACTGCTTGTTGGTATAGCCATCATGAAACACTCCTCTGTCAAACTGTCATGGTCTTCCCAAAAGGATATGACTTGAATTCATTGGAATCACATCACAAAGCATCTCATCCTCATATTTCCCAATCGCTAGTTTCACCATCACTTGTTGTGAGACTGTTAAAGCTCCCTTGTTGTTCAACCACTGTAGCTGATAAGGCCTTGGATGTGAAGTCGTCTTGAGATTCAGCTTCTGTACCATCTCTTCACTATCTGCATTAGTACAGCTACCACCATCAACGATCAAGGTGCAGACCTTGTCTTGAACCATACACCAGGTGTGAAATAGGTTCTCACGCTGCCCTCTGTCATCTGGGTGAATCTGAACACTTAAAGCTCTGCGTGCTACTAGCATCTCTCCCATGACTGCTGGTTCACCTTCTTCACCGAA
>NC_025685.1:20501630-20518742 GCF_000633955.1 Camelina sativa | reverse complement strand
GATTTGTCCTCAAATCGGAATCTGCATAGTAAGGGAGCAAGTCAGAAACATTGAATGTTGATGATATGGTATACTTACCTTGAAGATCAATCTGATATGCGTTGTCATTGATCCGCTCGATGACTTCAAATGGACCATCAGCTTGTGGTAGAATCTTGCTCTTCCTCTCTTCTGGGAACCTATCCTTGCGTAAGTGAATCCACACTAAGTCTCCTTCTTCGAAAACGATCCCCCTCCTCCCCTTGTTCGCATGCTTCTCGTATTGCTGGGTCCTTTTCTCTATGTTCTCCTTAGCCTTAGCATGTATCCTCCTGACCTGTTCAGCCTTTTCTTTGCCATCAAAGCTACACTTCACACTTAAAGGTAAAGGAATCAAGTCTAGAGGTGATTGTGGATTAAAACCATAAACAATTTCAAAATGAGAGAATAGAGTAGCAGAATGCTTAGCGTGATTATATGCGAACTCTACGTGTGGTAGACATTCTTCCCATGATTTGAGATTGCTTTTCACTAAGGTCCTGAGGAGTGTAGATAGCGTTCTGTTCACAACTTCGGTTTGTCCATCTGTTTGTGGATGGCATGTGGTTGAGAATGATAGCTTGGTTCTGAGTTTAGCCCATAGAGTTCTCCAGAAGTGTCCTAGAAACTTAGTATCTCGGTCTGAAACGATTGCTTGAGGTATTCCATGCAGACGTACTACTTTCCTGAAAAACAAGTTAGCTACAATAACAGCATCATCCGTCTTGTGACTGGCAATGAAGTGAGCCATTTTGCTAAACCTGTCAACCACAACGAAAATCGAATCTCTACCATTTCTGGTTCGAGGTAAGCCAAGAACAAAATCCATAGAAATATGAGTCCAAGGTTGAGAAGGGATAGGGAGAGGAGTGTACAAGCCGTTGGGCTGTACTTTACCCTTGGCCATTTTGCAGATATGGCACCTAGAACAGACTTTCTCAACGTCTTTCTTCATTTGAGGCCAATAGAAGTGTTCTTGCAGTCCAAGTAGAGTCTTTGACACTCCGAAATGTCCAGCTAGTCCACCTCCGTGAGCTTCTCTAATCAACAGTTCCCTTATGGATCCTCTTGGTATGCACAATCGATCCTTATAAAATAGATATCCATCCTGCCTATAGTAGTTTTCAAAAGCAAACTTATGGCATTTGCCATAGCTCTCAGCAAAATCGATGTCAGTCTCATAAAGTTCTACTATTTTATCAAAACCTTCAAGCTTAGAAGACAAGGTAGAAACGAGAGTGTACCTCCTGGATAATGCATCTGCGACTACATTATCCTTACCTTTCTTGTATTTAACCGTGTAGGGAAAAGTCTCTATGAACTCCATCCATCTGGCATGTCTCTTGTTGAGCTTCTGTTGTCCTTTGAGATGCTTCAAGGACTCATGATCAGTATGAATAACGAACTCCTTTGGCCACAGGTAATGCTGCCACGTTTGAAGAGCCCGAACCAAGGCGTACAGCTCCTTGTCATATGTAGGATAGTTTAGCGTCGATCCTCCTAGCTTCTCACTGAAGTAAGCTACTGGCTTCCTATCCTGCATCAAAACAGCACCTATACCCACTCCGGAGGCATCACATTCAATCTCAAAAGTTTTCATAAAATCAGGAAGTAAGAGAATAGGGGCAGTGATAAGCTTCTCTTTTAAGGCTGAAAACGCCTTCTCTTGTGCTTCCTCCCATCTGAATCCTACATCCTTCTTGATAACTTCTGTAAGTGGCGCTGCAATAGTACTGAAGTCTTGGACAAATCGCCTGTAGAACCCTGCTAGTCCATGAAAGCTCCTGACTTCTGCCACGTTTTTGGGTGTTGGCCACTCCTTAATAGCCTTGACCTTCTCATCGTCCACTCTAACTCCTTCTGCACTGACAACAAAGCCTAGAAAGACAACCTCAGTAGTACAGAACGAACATTTAGAAAAATTAGCAAAGAGGGATTGAGAACGAAGAACATTTAGAACTTGGCGGATGTGTTCTAAGTGTTCTTCTAGACCTTTGCTGTAGATGAGGATGTCGTCGAAGTACACAACCACGAAGACGCCAATGAAAGGTCTGAGAGCATGATTCATTAAACGCATGAAGGTGCTAGGAGCATTGGTGAGACCAAACGGCATGACTAGCCATTCGTAGAGCCCTTGCTTGGTCTTGAAAGCTGTTTTCCATTCATCTCCTTCCTTCATTCTGATCTGATGATACCCACTCTTCAAATCGATCTTTGAGAAGACTGTTGACCCACATAGCTCGTCCAGCATGTCATCTAATCTCGGGATCGGATGTCTGTACTTCACTGTGATATTGTTAATAGCTCTGCAGTCAACACACATCCTCCATGAACCATCTTTCTTTGGTACGAGCAAGACTGGTACTGCGCATGGACTGAGGCTCTCTCTGATGTGTCCCTTGTTCATCAACTCTTCTACTTGTTTCTGCAGCTCTTTAGTCTCTACAGGATTGGTTCTGTAAGCTGGTCTGTTCGGTAGAGCTGAACCTGGTACCAAATCGATCTGATGCTCTATCCCACGTATTGGAGGCAAGCCTGGAGGTATCTCTTCTGGAAATACATCCTTGTACTCCTCTATAATCTCTATCATCTCGCGTGGAAGCTCTTCTGCTGGCTTGGTACTAGCGAGTGTCTCTTTGTAGACAAACATGAATGTGGTCATCTCTGGGTCAAATAGCTTATTGAACTCGCTGTGATTGATGTACAGGCTGTGAGACACTTTCTCTGTATCCTTGCGGTTCATGTGAAGCTGATCCTTGTAGATCTCGCTGGGTGTAAGTGGTAGAAGAGTGACCTTGCGTCCTTTGAACTCAAATGACTGCCTGTTGGTGTAGCCATCATGAAACACTCTTCTGTCAAACTGCCATGGTCTTCCCAAAAGAATATGACTGGACTTCATCGGAATCACATCACAAAGCAGCTCATCTTCATACTTCCCAATTGTGAGTTTCACTACCACTTGCTGCGAAACTGTTAAAGCTCCTTTGTTATTCAACCACTGTAGCTGATAAGGTCTTGGATGTGAAGTGGTCTTGAGATTAAGCTTCTGTACCATCTCTTCACTAGCAGCATTAGTACAGCTACCACCATCAACGATCAAGGTGCAGACCTTGTCTTGAACCATACACCGGGTGTGGAAGAGATTCTCACGCTGCCCTCGATCATCTGGATGAGTCTGAACACTTAAAGCTCTGCGTGCTACTAACATCTCTCCCATGACTGCTGGTTCACCTTCTTCACCTAAATCAGACTCTGGTTCACTCTCTGAACTGTCTACAGGCACAATCTCTCCTCCTTCTTGAAGAAGAAACATCTTCTTGTTAGGACAGTCTCTGGAATAATGCCCCATCCCTTGGCATTTGAAACATCTGATATGACTTGTAGAGGTGCTACTCTTGGGCTTGAAATCGATTTTAACTTCCTCTTTGATTGTGGCTGTCGCGGGTTTGCTGTCCTTGGTGAAGGCGGGTTTACTGAACTCTCTTGGCTTGGGAATGTTAGGCGTAAACGTTGACCTCACTCCCTTTCTCTTGATCTGTGATTCAATTAGCTCTGCCTTATGTACCATTTCTTGCACATCTTCATAGTTCTGCAGCTCTATCTTGTCTTGAATCTCTCTGTTCAAACCTCCAAGAAACCTAGACATAACCATGTCTTCACTTTCTCTTAGATCAGCCCTGATCATAAGCGTTTCCAGCTCTTGATAGTAGTCTCTAACAGACTTAGTGCCTTGGATGAGACGCCTAAGCTTGTTAAGAATCTCTCTCTGGTAATGTGTAGGCACAAACTTCTTTCTCATCTGCGTGACTAACTGTTCCCATGTAGTGATAGCAGGCTCTCTCTGTCGATGTCGAGTAAGTCCCAGCTGCTCCCACCACAACAAAGCATAGCCATTGAATTCGGATATGGCTATCTTCACCTTGTTGAACTCATAAGTACCCTGAACCTGAAAGTTCGACTCCATCTTCCTTTCCCAATCTAGATAAGTCTCTAGATCATTGGTACCATGGAACAAAGGATACTGAATCTTGAGATGATTCAGCTGATGCCTCAAGGGATCATAATCTCTACNTAGGCGTAAATGTTGACCTCACTCCCTTTCTCTTGATCTGTGATTCAATTAACTCTGCCTTATGTGCCATTTCTTGCACATCTTCATAGTTCTGCAGCTCTATCTTGTCTTGAATCTCTCTGTTCAAACCTCCAAGAAACCTAGACATAACCATGTCTTCACTTTCTCTCAGATCAGCCCTGATCATAAGCGTTTCCAGCTCTTGATAGTAGTCTCTAACAGACTTAGTGCCTTGAATGAGACGCCTAAGCTTGTTAAGAATCTCTCTCTGGTAATGTGTAGGCACAAACTTCTTTCTCATCTGCGTGACTAACTGTTCCCATGTAGTGATAGCAGGCTCTCTCTGTCGATGTCGAGTAAGTCCCAGCTGCTCCCACCACAACAAAGCATAGCCATTGAATTCGGATATGGCTATCTTCACCTTGTTCAACTCATAAGTACCCTGAACCTGAAAGTTAGATTCCATCTTCCTTTCCCAGTCTAGATAAGTCTCTGGATCATTGGTACCATGAAAAGAAGGATACTGAATTTTGAGGTGCTTCAGCTGCTGCCTCAAAGGATCATAATCCCTGCCATGATCTCTGTTTCTGTTTCTCCTCATTGTCTCTTGACTATGATCTGAAACTTCTTCTTCTTCAGAATACTCTCTATCTGACTCAATGTATATTCGATGCCCAGCTACTTGTTCAGCTCGTCGTGGGCGTGTAGGATCTCTACCAGTTCTTCGATGCTCTCTTTCTGTGCTTTGAGTGTTTCTTCTCTGATTGAAACAAGTCTCTCTTCCCCCAGTAGGTGACTTAGTTGTTCTGATCCGTGTATGCTTGGAAGAAGCTCCCACGTGTGCCTTTCCTTTAGCTAAGCGGAGGGCCTTATTAGGACTAGGCGGTTCTGAAGAACCCTGATCTGAAGCGCTAGTTGTGTGAGCTATATCTTTGATCTGCTTCTCAAACANGTCTCATAAAGTTCTACTATTTTATCAAAACCTTCAAGCTTAGAAGACAAAGTAGAAATGAGAATGTACCTCCGGGATAATGCATCTGCGACAACATTATCCTTACCTTTCTTGTACTTAACCGTGTAGGGAAAAGTCTCTATGAACTCCATCCATCTGGCATGTCTCTTGTTGAGCTTCTGTTGTCCTTTGAGATGCTTCAGGGACTCATGATCAGTGTGAATAACGAACTCCTTGGGCCACAGGTAATGCTGCCACGTTTGAAGAGCTCTAACCAAAGCATACAGCTCCTTGTCATATGTAGGATAGTTCAACGTCGATCCTCCTAGCTTTTCACTGAAGTAAGCTACTGGCTTCCTATCCTGCATCAAAACAGCACCTATACCCACTCCGGAAGCATCACATTCAATCTCAAAAGTTTTCATAAAATCAGGAAGTAAGAGAATAGGGGCAGAGATAAGCTTCTCTTTTAAGGTTGAAAACGCCTTCTCTTGTGCTTCCTCCCATCTGAATCCTACATCCTTCTTGACAACTTCTGTAAGTGGCGCTGCAATAGTACTGAAGTCTTGCACAAATCGCCTGTAGAACCCTGCTAGTCCATGAAAGCTCCTGACTTCTGCCACGTTTTTGGGTGTTGGCCACTCCTTGATAGCCTTGACCTTCTCATCGTCCACTCTAACTCCTTCTGCACTGACAACAAAGCCTAGAAAAACAACCTCAGTAGTACAGAATGAACATTTAGAAAAATTAGCAAAGAGGGATTGAGAACGAAGAACATTTAGAACTTGGCGGATGTGTTCTAAGTGTTCTTCTAGACCTTTGCTGTAGATGAGGATGTCGTCGAAGTACACAACCACGAAGACGCCAATGAAAGGTCTGAGAGCATGATTCATTAAACGCATGAAGGTGCTAGGAGCATTGGTGAGACCAAACGGCATGACTAGCCATTCGTAGAGCCCTTGCTTGGTCTTGAAAGCTGTTTTCCATTCATCTCCTTCCTTCATTCTGATCTGATGATACCCACTCTTCAAATCGATCTTTGAGAAGACTGTTGACCCACATAGCTCGTCCAGCATGTCATCTAATCTCGGGATCGGATGTCTGTACTTCACTGTGATATTGTTAATAGCTCTGCAGTCAACACACATCCTCCATGAACCATCTTTCTTTGGTACGAGCAAGACTGGTACTGCGCATGGACTGAGGCTCTCTCTGATGTGTCCCTTGTTCATCAACTCTTCTACTTGTTTCTGCAGCTCTTTAGTCTCTACAGGATTGGTTCTGTAAGCTGGTCTGTTCGGTAGAGCTGAACCTGGTACCAAATCGATCTGATGCTCTATCCCACGTATTGGAGGCAAGCCTGGAGGTATCTCTTCTGGAAATACATCCTTGTACTCCTCTATAATCTCTATCATCTCGCGTGGAAGCTCTTCTGCTGGCTTGGTACTAGCGAGTGTCTCTTTGTAGACAAACATGAATGTGGTCATCTCTGGGTCAAATAGCTTATTGAACTCGCTGTGATTGATGTACAGGCTGTGAGACACTTTCTCTGTATCCTTGCGGTTCATGTGAAGCTGATCCTTGTAGATCTCGCTGGGTGTAAGTGGTAGAAGAGTGACCTTGCGTCCTTTGAACTCAAATGACTGCCTGTTGGTGTAGCCATCATGAAACACTCTTCTGTCAAACTGCCATGGTCTTCCCAAAAGAATATGACTGGACTTCATCGGAATCACATCACAAAGCAGCTCATCTTCATACTTCCCAATTGTGAGTTTCACTACCACTTGCTGCGAAACTGTTAAAGCTCCTTTGTTATTCAACCATTGTAGCTGATAAGGTCTTGGATGTGAAGTGGTCTTGAGATTAAGCTTCTGTACCATCTCTTCACTAGCAGCATTAGTACAGCTACCACCATCAACGATCAAGGTGCAGACCTTGTCTTGAACCATACACCGGGTGTGGAAGAGATTCTCACGCTGCCCTCGATCATCTGGATGAGTCTGAACACTTAAAGCTCTGCGTGCTACTAACATCTCTCCCATGACTGCTGGTTCACCTTCTTCACCTAAATCAGACTCTGGTTCACTCTCTGAACTGTCTACAGGCACAATCTCTCCTCCTTCTTGAAGAAGAAACATCTTCTTGTTAGGACAGTCTCTGGAATAATGCCCCATCCCTTGGCATTTGAAACACCTGATATGACTTGTAGAGGTGCTACTCTTGGGCTTGAAATCGATCTTAACTTCCTCTTTGATTGTGGCTGTCGCGGGTTTGCTGTCCTTGGTGAAGGCGGGTTTACTGAACTCTCTTGGCTTGGGAATGTTAGGCGTAAACGTTGACCTCACTCCCTTTCTCTTGATCTGTGATTCAATTAGCTCTGCCTTATGTACCATTTCTTGCACATCTTCATAGTTCTGCAGCTCTATCTTGTCTTGAATCTCTCTGTTCAAACCTCCAAGAAACCTAGACATAACCATGTCTTCACTTTCTCTTAGATCAGCCCTGATCATAAGCGTTTCCAGCTCTTGATAGTAGTCTCTAACAGACTTAGTGCCTTGGATGAGACGCCTAAGCTTGTTAAGAATCTCTCTCTGGTAATGTGTAGGCACAAACTTCTTTCTCATCTGCGTGACTAACTGTTCCCATGTAGTGATAGCAGGCTCTCTCTGTCGATGTCGAGTAAGTCCCAGCTGCTCCCACCACAACAAAGCATAGCCATTGAATTCGGATATGGCTATCTTCACCTTGTTGAACTCATAAGTACCCTGAACCTGAAAGTTCGACTCCATCTTCCTTTCCCAATCTAGATAAGTCTCTAGATCATTGGTACCATGGAACAAAGGATACTGAATCTTGAGATGATTCAGCTGATGCCTCAAGGGATCATAATCTCTACCGTGATCTCTGTTTCTGTTTCTCCTCATTGTCTCTTGACTATGATCTGAAACTTCTTCTTCTTCAGAATACTCTCTATCTGACTCAATGTATATTCGATGCCCAGCTACTTGTTCAGCTCGTCGTGGGCGTGTAGGATCTCTACCAGTTCTTCGATGCTCTCTTTCTGTGCTTTGAGTGTTTCTTCTCTGATTGAAACAAGTCTCTCTTCCCCCAGTAGGTGACTTAGTTGTTCTGATCCGTGTATGCTTGGAAGAAGCTCCCACGTGTGCCTTTCCTTTAGCTAAGCGGAGGGCCTTATTAGGACTAGGCGGTTCTGAAGAACCCTGATCTGAAGCGCTAGTTGTGTGAGCTATATCTTTGATCTGCTTCTCAAACATGTTACTGAGCTGCTCCATCTGTTGCTGGAACTGAGTAGACATTGTCTTGTTTGCTTCTGTTATTTGCTTAGCCATGGCTTGGTTCAAAGCTTCCATAGCTTCTGGAGAAAGCTCCATTGTACCTGCAAATTAAAAAAAAAAAACTCGAAGTAAAGTGTTCCTTGAATGAGAAAACCGAAAATAAACTCTGAAACTCTGAATTTTTAAAAAGAAAACACGACTGCAGACCTACTGTCGAGCTAGACTATTAGAAAAATCGAACAATATCAGCCCTATGATGAATAAAATTCGAAATAACTAATTCTAATTGCAGTCTAATTCGAAACAACACCAAAACTAAATCCTAAACTCACAGAACTCGATCTAAACACCAATGAACAACGAAAAAAACCCTAAAACTAGACAAACGAAATAAATCAAGCCACAAACGAGATTAGGGTTTTTAGAATCGCTTAGCCTTTGGCACAGAGTTGGCTCTGATACCACATAATACGATCTCCCTAGGATAGAACTCCGATGAAAGGCTGAGGATAGGTGATAGGTGACGTGATCTGGTTGATGATGATGGGCGAATGACTTTGAGTGATGATGTGTGAAGATCGAATGATGAAAACAGTGGTTCGATGGAGATAGATGTTTAGGTGGTTGTATGGATTGGAACAAAGTGAAGAGTTTCTGATTCACAAAGTGTATAGAAACCCAGAAATCAAGAACGCATTCTAGAATTCAAAGTGAGGAAAAAGTGTGACAATACTTGTTCATACAACTTCTTCGCTCCCAAACAAGGAGGCGTGGCTTTTGGGTTTTATAATAAACCCTAGGGTTCGACACTCCAAATAAAACAACAAGGCGTGTAAAGGAAATAAGAAAAACAACGAAGCGTTTAAGTGATCTGTAGTAGTACAGAAGCCACTTGTATTAGTACATTATTCCCCATTGGTAATGACTTCTAGATAACTCGACGTAGTGATCCATTTGCCTCATTAAAAACCATACCGAGAAAACCCAGTGGGACAAAACTCAGCTATGGGAAAAAGAGTAGAAACTTCACACCTAAGTTATCTAGTTATCATTATCGGGTGAAGTCTTCAGGGTGGATATGTTGAAGACTTGGATCCTCGGTAGATTGAATGACCCGTCAGCTATGAGTGCATGAGCTTCCTTGGCCATCTCCTTAGCTCTTGAACGAGTGATCCTTCCCACGATCTCCGGTTTCTCTGCAGCTTATGTCTCCTTGCTGGCCACGATCATATCAGTTACCCTATTGTGTCCAAAACCACCGCAACGTCCACACTTGTTTGGTTGCCTCGACTTATTATTTCCCTGCAGTTACACATTGCAAACTATATTAGTTAATATATTCAGAATATAATTTGAATACATCTTAAATATTTCTATATTACCAAATACTCTCCTGCTGAGTGGATGCGCAACTTCGGGGGTCTCCCTGGTGGTCTCCTCGTTATCGGAGGACTCAAGCAGACAACTCTGATTTCCTCTGGGACATTCACTTCCGCTGGATCTTGGACAGGCAGAATAGCTGTTCCTACTGTAGGAGTCCATGTTGATATCCTATACATCTATCCAACAAGTGTCCTGTACTCCAAACCCCTGTCATGAGCTGCAGCCATTGCGTGAGTGCAAGGGATCTTGAGCTTCTGAAACTCCAGGCAGGAGCAGGTTTTGTCTTCCGGTGACACAAGGAATTGCTTTCCATCCTTTGATGTAACCTCGAAATCCCATTCTCCTACAGCAAGTACACCCATACCTAGTCCTCCTTTGAACCGTTTCAACAACTCTCTTTCAACCGCTATAGGTATATCACCAACAGTTCTCGAAATCATTTTCCTACGTGATTCAAACCACCTAGCTAGCATTTTCCTAATAAAGTCCAGCAATGCTACAACAGGACTACCTCTAGTTGGTATCAATGCATTGTTCAAGGACTCAGCAATGTTAGATGACATCAAATTATACCTCTCGCCGGCAAAATGAGCTCTGCTCCAATTCTCGACGCCAATTTCTTCTAGGTATTCCCAACATCCTCTATTCCTTTTTTTAATCCTAGCATACTCAGCCGCAAAATCCTTCTTTCTGTACATTTTTCCTGCCCTCCACACCAGCGAGGGTAGTCCACTTTTTTCTTATACTTACCTTTCACATTTCTTTTAATGTTGACAAGACAAGCTCCATGATGTGATTGGGGATACACCTCTAAAATAGCTTTTAAGAGAGACGCATTTCTGTCAGAAACAAATGTTAGCTCATCACCATCAGGAACTATTTCACTGAGCTTTTTCATATACCATGACCATGAATCATCGTTCTCACTATCCACAACAGCAAATGCTACAGGGAATAGCCTCTGTTTCCAGATGGTAAACGGTTCCTGGATTAGCCAACTGAAGGAAATGCAAATACACAGGAAACAATAGTTAACTATTCTCCTCTGTCCCGTGAGCTGTTACCACTACAAGTTCTTTTGCTTTCCAACCCTTCCAGTAGGTCATCCGTATGTTGTGCTCTGACAGGACACACTCTGGTAAGTCTCTAGCTCTTGGTACACAATATGCTTTTGCATACTTTGACCTGAGCAGCGCGGCTACGACACGGGATGTGGCATGTGCTGAGAACTTGCTATGCGTCTGTACATCCCACGTATGCTCTAACTATGCCTTTCTGACTGCATATTCTTCTGTCCCACATACCTGGTGGTCGTACACTCGCCAGTCACAACCTTTCTTGCATAGCATTCGGCAACCAATGAGTTCTTCTCATACCATGTGAATTTGTATCTAAATACACGGTTTATTGTATATATAGATAAACCAACCTTGAAATGCTCTCTACTAGCAAATGTCCTCCCCACATATATGTTTTCGTCCTGCTTAGACAAATCCACATTGGCTGCCTTCTCGTTCAAGTACTCCTCATCAAACATTGGTTCTAGGTCTTCCAACCCATAGATCTCGTTAATCGTTATGCCTTTTTCGAAACTCTGTCTTACCTCACCCATATCGTCCTTTTTAAAAAAAAAAAACCGACGGAAACAAACCCGTAATCACACTCAAATCTCACACACACTCTTTCTCCAATTTTGAATAGTGTTAGTATTACTTTTACAATTAAGTTTATAAAATGTAATAAAACACTAGTAAATAAAGATTTAAAAACATATAAGCGTGAAGATTTAATATTACGACACACACTTGTAAATAAAGAAAACACTCGATCGAAATCGCCACTTTTTACAATTTTATCATCTATCTCCAGAAAATTGAAAATAAGTTATACGAAACAACAGTATTAATATAACTTATTTGGTTTACTATTCAAATTTGTAAAATATTAATAAACTTTATATTAAATTGAAGCGTTCGTAACGAATAATACTCTTGAGTTTACTTTTAAGAATTAAAAATATATATAATGTATGTGATAGTGAAAACATTTGTCTAGGCCTTGTATTATATATTATTTTTCACTTCGTACGATAGATTCACATTTTTTTTTGAGACGAAACGTAAAGTTGCAGACAACTTGGGATGTTTTCTACAGCTGTATTTCTTTTTCTATTTTGTTTTAGCGTCAGCCATTAAAGTACTCTGTTTGTATTATTCTAATATTCAGAGGGACATAACAGAATCCATAAAAACTTTTAGATCTACCATTAAAAGAAGCAGGTCTCGGTTCAGTGACAAGAAGAAGAAGAAAACCCGAATAAAACACAAATGGCGAAGAAGAGGAAAAATCCTAGGTTTTTAATTTTCTCCCAATTCAAAACAACGATATTTCATTTATCGACTTACAATTTTTCTTGTTTATAAAAATAAGTTTGTATGTTACTTTCGAGAATGGTTGTGGGATCAAATGGTTATGTCACATGCTAACATGTATGAGTGTACAGGTTCGATTCACGACAGTGGAGATTTCTGACATAATATTTTTTGAAATTTAACATAGCAAAACGGCGTCGTTTCGTTTGAATCAGCATCTCTAACGGTTGACTTAAATCCGTTAACATGGACTTTGAAATCGGCTCAATTTTATAAGTACATGTATGAATTGTGAATTTTATTGAGGTACAGATCTAAATTAGCACTACATGAATGTACAAAAAGGAATTCGCACTTTTGGGGGTGTACAGGTGGAAAATGGCATTTTTCCCCTCTTTTGCAAAGTGAGAAATTAGATTATCATCCTTTAAAATAATATCTTGTTCAATTACCAAAAGTAATTAAACAACTTGCTAAAATAACTTAATAGCAAAATTAAAGACCATGTCAACTGAGAAGTAAAAGTTAAACAACATGCTAAAACTAAGTCAATAGCAAAGATAAATAACTTGCCAAAATAGCTATTCACTAGTGAAAATATGCAATGTACCAAAACTTTCTCACTAGCAAAAGTAAATAACATGCCAAAATAAATAATTTAATTAAGATTGAGTCAACCAAAAACTATAATGACCATTTATACTACCTAAAAACACAAACTTCATTTAAGTATTTTGACTTCAAAAAATAAAAGTTAATTTACTGACAAAAAATAAGATTAATTCCTGAAACATGAGCCTCCACTTAATCAATATAAAAGAAAACAACAATCATATTCTAGTTTCTCATATCATTCTGTTCAACTTTCGTAGTTCATTGTTGAACCTAAGGTAATAAGTACTCTTTCTTCTTTGGTCAACGTTTGTTCTTCTTTTTCTATAAATTGATTGAGTGATGACAATCTCGATTGAAAATAAATGATCTTCGATAATTTTAAATTTTAATCATAGTTTTAAACTGTTATTTTTTTCCCATTTATCTATTCGTTTTTTTCGCACGCAAGAAAGATAAACGATATACGTATAAAAAATAACTTTGATATATATGATGCAGATACTCTCATTGTTTTGTTGGTCTTCTACAATCCTTAACAATGAATGGATGGGACAATATCACTCCTTCCGAACCACTGTCGAGGATGATGCAGCGGTCGGCTTTCTACTCCTCCTTGCCGCCTTTGAGCCTTTCTCCGTCGTCATTACGTAATCATCCACTAAGATCGCTGAGCCTTTCTCCAACGTTGTTACGTGGTTCTTCGTCATCGGCTGATGTGGAGGATATAGACTCCTCCATTAGGCTCAACGAAAACCCTACATCGCCTCCTTCGATTATGAGACACTACAGGAGTGTTTCGGTGGATAGTTGTTTCAATGACTTCTTGGAGCTGCCTCTTTCTCCTACCAGTTCGGTTGATGGAGACTGCGCGAATACTTTGGACCTCGAGTTTGGTAAAGATGAGGGCAGACCTGATCCTAAGGAAGTGAGAAGGTAAGTACTGGTTAATTAAATCTTTCTTTTTCCTCATTTTTTTCTTTTATCATACATTTACGATTCATCGACGTGAATGGTCTTTCAGAATCTTGGCAAACAGAGAGGCAGCTGCAAGTTCAAAGAAGAGGAAGTCACAGTACCGTATTGACTTGGAATGCAGAATAAAGTATCTTGAAAAGGCGATCATGTTGATGCAAAAAAAAGAGAAGCTTTTGGAGGTGAGACATATCACATTACCAAGTATATAAACTTGTCATATTCTATCTAAACGGTTTATCCGTTCATGTAAGGAATTTATATTGTTGTTGCATGCAGAAAGATAAACAAATGTTGGTTGATGAAAAGGAGGAAATCAGGATTCGACTTGAATCGCTGAAGCAACAGACAAAACTCCATCCTGACGGTACCATCACCTAATTAATTTTTATTGATACTTTAGCAAGTTCTTTGTTCTGCAATCTATAGTAAATGTTTGAACTTTAAGATTTAAGGCTGTTATATGTTAACAAAATAATTCGATTGCATGCAGATATTGAAAGTCTAAAGGGGACGACAACGTTGAACGGACAAGTGAGTGTGGAAGCACAACGGCTGAAGGAAGTATTAGCATCGAACGAACAATTGATGATAGAAGTGCAGCGGCTAAAGATGGTAATAGGAAAAGTGATGCATAACGACAGCCAATCTGATGGATTAAACATGTATCAAAATGACCCAAACATGTTCCAGCAACTCATCATCAATGAGTCCAACCAACCACAGACAAGCAGCCCTGATTTTTATGGACAAAACTAAGGGAGTTGGGGTGACTTTGACAATCCTATGGGATCAAGGATTGAAGTTATATATATATATTTTTTTTAATATATGTTTTGAGAGTACAAAAATCTATCTGAATAGTCTTACTCACAAACCAAATTCAATATAAAGTATATATAGATTTGTTGAAAATTGATTGTAACCATGAAGTTTCAAACAATATGACATATTTATTTCTGTTTTGTTTTATCCAGTTATGTTTTTCAAAGGGTGTTTTTTTTAGGTCCATACTTGCGAGCATATGTAACTTTATTTCTCTATGATAATTTAAATAATTTTTATTAATTTTCTTTTTGTCAACAACTTTTATAAGTTGTCTTAATATATTTTAAGTAATATAATATTTTTTCTAGTTGAAAATCACATACAAGGGAGCCAAACATCTCCTATTTCTTGAAAGAAAAACATGAATGGAGACCAAGGACGTGTTAAACTCTCTCTTTTTTTTTTCTTAATTAAAGCAGTTGTTTTATTAGAGCTATTCTATTTGCCAAGCACTCCTGCTTGGATAAGTCTTATGTAATATATCAAACACTAATAATTTCATTTAATATAAATAATAAAACCATAATATAATTATTAATATCACATATGACCTAGTTTGACATATAACTTAGCTACTTACAATTTTGGTAAACTGATGGAATAAGATTTATAATTACTTTTGGTATAGAGTTAGAAATAACACAAATTTAGTTATTATAAATTTACAAATATTATATTAATTTAAGGTTTAGTTATCAAATTTTCGATTTTATCTGTTTTATATAAGATAGGAAACTTTAAATATTTTTTTTGGTATGAAATAAGAGATAATGTCTCCTATGTTTTATGAAAAATTAAAGAATTACAAACGAACATCACGTGGGATCGAAGACCCATTAACATCGTCTAACATCACTGAACGAACAACATCAGGACAAACAGTAAAAGAATGGTAACCAAACGGTAAAGAAAACACATAGTTTGCTAACCCATCAGCAAGACGTTTAGCCTCCATATACACGTGAGAAATACGGACTATCCAGTCCCTCGAGATAAAGCCATAGCAAAGTCGTACTAGGAATGACAAAGGATGCAAATCATCAATCCCTGTCTGAAGAAAATCAACCACTACCGCTGAATCTACCTCCAACTCCACACAAGTCGCGCGATACTCACAAGCAATATGTAGGCCATAATAAACACCCCACAGTTCCGCTAAAGGAGCGGAACACATGCCAATATTCAAACCAAACCCTCCTGCCGTAGCCAAGCCAGGATTCCCCCGAGAAGACCCATCAGTGTTCAGCTTTAACCAGTTCCCTCTCGGTTTAACCCACGAAACAAATCTCTCCACCTGAGCAATAGCCTGCCCATGAGGTCATGACTTGACATGAGCCTAGATCACTTCTTTGGCCAAGTCTTTAATAAACTTCACACGGTCCTTGCACTTACCATTGGTATCAAAAACATTACCACATCTCCATTTCCATCCCCATCAAATGGCCATCACAAATAGTGTGGCCCAAGGAACCTCACTCACTACCACCTTATCCCTGAGATTATCATACACCCATTCAAATAAAGACTGTGTAAAAAAACTATCTCTGTGTCGTTGCGGGATAATTTGGCTCCACACAGCAGACATAGCAGGAAAATATATTAACCCATAGAGAATTGTCTCCTGCCCTCCTTTGCATACCTGACATAAACAATCATGATAAAGGTGTCTTCTCTTTCTCTCCACATTCGTCATTACCACTTGATTCACGCTGAGCCACAAAAAAACCTTCACTCTTTCTGAAGCAATCAACTTCCATACATGATAAAACAACTTACTAAGATCTGATCGAGGTGTAGCATCTCGAGTTAAAAAACTATATGTAGACCAAACCGTGAACTTTCCATCCAAACTCTCACCCTACGAAATTCGATCCTTCGCACCAATAACATTTTCCAACACTACAGAGTACAGGCGCAACCAAACATGATCTGGTACATATGGAGCTATCTTATCCAATATCCAACCTTGCCCATTTCTCCACACCTCAGACATCGTTACTAAGTCATCTTCATCCGGTAAAGGTCCTATCAAACAATCACAAAGGGAAACATGTAACCTCCACTTGTCCTGCCAAAAAAGAATTCTCTGGCCATCATCCAATATCGAACTCAAGCCTGGTATCACCACCTCTCGTTAGCCCAATCCCACGCTTCACCAGGTAGAGGACCAAGTTCCATTAGGCACAAGCCAAGAGAGATTATACACTCCTTTCACCTTATATTTAGTATGCAACACCTCAACCAACAAACTCCCTGAGTCATTTAACAGTCGCCACCCCAATTTGGCTAATAAAGTTGTATTCATCATCCTAGCAGACCGAATCCCCAACCCACCTTCTTGGTTAGTTTTACAAACCCGTTTCCATGACTGCAAATGTTGCTGCTTCTTCTCTAGAGTGGACCCCATAAAAAGATCTCAAATCTTATCCAACGAGTCCAGAGTCGACTTCGGCAGCACAATAGCACTCATAGAATGGCCTGTTATCGATGCGAGCACAGCTTTTGTCAATGTCAAACGCCATGCCATGCTCAGATCTTGCCCTTTCCAACCTGCTAGTCGTGAGGACACTCGTTCTAGCACCCCCCCCCCCAAAGGTCTCTTTG
>NC_025685.1:20460969-20500547 GCF_000633955.1 Camelina sativa | reverse complement strand
CTCGTTCTAGCCCCCCCCCCCCCAAAGGTCTCTTTGTTGATCCTTGTAACATTCCCGAACCAGTTTTTGTATTTTTAGAGTGAGTGTCGACCAACACCACTAATTCTGGGTTCGTCAGGTTTGATTTTAATTTGCAATTTTGGTTGGTTTGGTTTGGTTGGGTTATCTAAACCGTGTATTTCAAGGAAAGGACGACCCAAGTCGAGGGTTTTTGTTTTTTTTTTGTCGCCGTTGAGTGAGAAAAAGAGAGGAAAAGGAAAGAAAGGGTTGGAGAGTGTTTCTGTGAGGTTTTGGGTCTGTTCTTGGTGTTTTTGAAAATATTTGTGGCTGTAGAAGGTAGAGCTGTTGTTGGGAACGAAGGAGAAGCTTCCTAAGGTGTTGTTTCCACCGTTTTTCAATCATATCTTCCTGTAAAAGAAGTGATTGCTATTCCATGGCTGATCTAAGCCTGAGATCTCTTTTGTTTGGCTGTTATTTGTTTATTTGTGGTGTTTGCTTGCTTGGGTTTGTTGTCTTCGTGTTTCCCATAGGTTCCTGAGGCATTTGGGTGAGTATGGGACGATTTCGAGATGATTTGAAACGGAGGATCGACGTTCGGGTTCCTGCAGTTCGCGTCTGCAGAAGCAGTGTCGATCGACATCAAGGTGGTGTCGGTCGACACCATGTTGTGCTAGCGATCGACACCAACCTGGTGTCGGTCGACACCCATCTTAACAGATGATGAGTTTTGCCTTGTTTGTTGTGTTGATTGTGTTTATTTGTTTAGCTTAGCAATGGAATCTCAGTTGCTTGTGTGTATAGCCCAATAGATGGGAGGATGGTCTCACTGAGTGTTTATAATAATACTCATGCATCTCAATATGTGTTTGTGGTGAAGGTAAAGGCAAAGTGTGATCGTGGAATCAAGGCGATGAGGAGGAGGATGTTCTAGAGGCTTGGTTAATTGTGGTCTAGCTATTGTTAGGTTTCTAGTGTTGAGTTGATAGAACATTGTAGGATGTTGGAACTTGGTTATTTCATTGATGGTTCAGGATTATTGCACTGTTGGTTATTGGATTGTTGTTGTTGGAATTCTTATTGGTTAATGGAACTGTTTTGGTTATCCGCTGTTGTGGTTTATTGCTAGATTGTTAGTGGGTATGGGACCACTATTAAATTAATATTATTATTAAAAAAAAAACGGAAAAAAACGGGAAGGGGTTTTTCATTTTGGTATCATAGCCCTTACGGTTCTAGGTCTAGGTTTCACTGTGCTTTTGATGTTGATCATTGGGATTTCATGCTAGTGTTGATTATGTGATTTAGTCAATTGTGTGTGGCAGGAGGTCCTAGAACATCCTCTTCGAGCCTATAGTGTGATTCCACGGTGAGTTTATGTGTTTGTGTTTTTGAGTTTTGTTAAGATTGTTTGTTAGCCTCTGTTCTTGGAAGTGCAGTGGTTAAAGGTGTTTGAGTTGTTGGTCGTGGACGTGGGCGTTATCGTGGTCGTGGTCGGGCGGGTTTCCTAAGGCCAGCGAGTGTGTGGTCCAGAGTTCCACGAGGAGGTACGTCGTAGGATCACAAGCGTATTAGGAGGGACCAAAGGGGGTTAGCCGGTGAGCGTGCCGGGGGTGCTGGGAACCCAAGTGTGGGGTTGCATCAGGTGGAGCCCAGGGTCGAGATGATCGCTTGGCGGATCTGTTGGCATGTTTTGGCGGGGTGCAGTCGAGGGCTGCAGATGTTGAGGACTATCCATCTTTTTTAGGAGGATGGAGCAATTGTAGATGACCGGTACGAGATTTTTCTCGAGAGGTATCGAGCCTAGAGGGGCAGATAGGTGTTCACATGCAGTTGGATCAGATACTTCTCTGTTTGGTGGGTAATCCAGGATGATATGAGAAATTGAGTGGGAAGGTGTAACATTACAATGTTATACTCGGACCACAGGAGGTACTTTTGGTCGGGAGATGTTTATAGTCGTTAAGGATGGTTGCTCCTGAGGGGATGATGATTCTCCTGAATACCAATAGCTCGAGGGGTTGGGGGCTCCGAGAGTGGCAGAGGGGAATTATGTTCCCCTGAGGGGATGAGTAGTTCCCCTGATACCGAGATCTTGAGGATTGTGGTCCAAGAGTGAGACGGTATAACTCAAAGACGATGGTCTGAGAGTGAGATCGGTATGGCTCGAAGGTTGCGACCTAAGGGTGGAGGATTTGGGAGCAAGCAATTCCTAGGACGTGAGTATGAACATAACGATTGAATGTAGGCCTCGAGAGATTGACGGTGGTTTAATCTTGGGTGTTGGATATGTTGACCAATGGGTCAAGGTTTTATGACAATAGCGGTTTGAATGTGTGGCTGTTGCGCCAGGATTGTGACATCGGTGGTGCTGGAGTCCCGGGAAGGGGAGTTGCAGCAGGTTTGAGCTGGGAAAGGCATGTTCATAAGTTCATGAGAAGCCTCCATGGCAGGATAATCTAATTGTTGCGACTATGTTGGAATACGTTCATTGGAGATGGACAGGGTTGCTAGATTCAAGGGTTCAGTAAGCTTGCTGAGGGAAACAAGGCAAGTGGTTTGAGTTGGCGGCTTGCAAAGCATTCGATGAGGTAAATCAGAATATTACGCTCGTATTGATGATTTGCTGTGGAAAATTGCTAAGCGAAAAGCTAATTTTGTATTACGCTATCTTATGGAAGTTTCCCTAAGAGACAAGTTAATAAAGGTTCTTAGGTGGACAAGAGGTGTCGATATTCGGGTGGTGGTGAGTTGATGTCAGCATATTTGAATATTAGTCTAGTAGAGCTGAGGAAGAAAAAAAATAGGGGGTTCTTACGTCTTATCACTTCAACGTGGGGAGCTTCGGTGTTTTTCGTCAAGTAGAAGGACGAGGTATGAGTTTATGAGTTCGTGGAGATGTTATTTGGGTTAACAAATGCGCCAGCAGCGTTTATGAGGTTGATGAACAACGTGTTTCAGGAGTTTGTGGACGTGTCTAGCATCATCTTCATCGAAGACATCCTGGTTTATTCTAAGAGAGGAGCGTGCAGTGCATTTGGGAGCAGTTCTGGAGAAGCTGCGTGAGCAGAAGCTTTTTGTTAAGCTGAGAAAGTCTAGTTTCGGGCAGCGTGAGATGGGTTTTATGGGTCATATTGTGTCTGTAGATGGGGTTTTTGTAGATCCGGAGAAGATTCAGGCTATTAGAGATTGACGTGACATGAGGTTTGTGTAGGGCTTTGCAAGCAGAGCACGTCCTATGACTAATTTGACAGGGAAGGATGTTCCCTTCGTGTGGTCACATGAGTGCGAGGGCTTTGCAAGCTTGAAGGAGATGTTGACTACTACAACAGTGTTGGCTTTGCCTGAGCAGAGAGAACCCTATGTGGTTCATACAGATGCATCCAGAGTTGGTTTGGGGTGTGTGTTGATGCATCATGGGAAGGTGATTGCCTATGCTTCGCGGCAGTTGTGGAAGCATGAGGACAACTATCATACTCTGAAGATTTGGAGATCTTATCTTTATGGTGCAAAGGAACTGGTGTTTACAGATCAAAAGAGCCTGAAGTATATATTCAATCAGCCCGAGCTGAATTTGAGGAAGAGGCGGTGGATGGAGCTTGTGGCGGATTATGATTTGGAGATAGCCTATCACCCTGGTAAGGCTAACTTGGTTGCAGATGCCTTGAGTCGGAAGCGGGCGGCTTTGGCTCAGGAGTAGGATATGGAGTCTCTGGTAGGAGAGATCAGTGCGTTGAGCTTGTGTGCGGTTTCTCAGGAGCAGCTGATAGAGCAGATCTGTTGAGCAAAGTGCGGTTGGCTCAGGAGAAGGATTTGGGGCTGGTGAATGCCTCAAAGGGTGTTGATTCAGAGTATCAGGTTTCGGCTAATGGTACTATTCCGGTGCATGGGCAGATTTGTGTGCCTAAGGATGAGGAGTTGAGGCAGAAGATCCTGAGAGAGGCTCATTCGAGCAAGTTCTCTATTCATCCAGAAGTGACCAAGATGTACCGTGACCTCAAGCGGTATTATCACTGGGTCAGGATGAAGAAGGACGTAGCCGATTGGGTTGCAAAGTGTGACACTTGTCAGCTAGTGAAGGCGGAGCATTAGGTTCCTGGTGGATTATTGCAGAGTTTGCCCATTCCAGAGTGGAAGTGGGATATGATCACGATGGAATTCGTGGTGGGATTGCCTGTGTCGAGGACGTTTGATGCGATTTGGGTCATTGTGGACCGTTTGACTAAGTGTGCGCACTTTCTGGCCATCAAGAAAACTGATGGAGCAGCGGTTTTGGCTAGAAATTACGTGAGGGAGATAGTCATATTACATGGTGTGTATGCTAGTATTATGTCTAATAGAGATTCCAAGTTCACCTCGGTGTTATGGAAACTATTTCAGGCTGAGATGGGTACGAAGGTGCATATGAGTACAGCATACCATCCTCAGACGGACGATCAGTCAGAGAGGACTATCCAGATTTTGGAGGATTTACTGAGGATGTGCGTGTTGGATTGGGGTGGTCATTGGGCAGACCATTTGAGCTTGGTAGAGTTTGCTTAGAACAACAGGAGGAGGGTGTTCTGGCCATGATCACCTCACTGAGTGTTTCTAATAATACTCATGCATCTCAATATGTGTTTGTGGTGCAGGTAAAGGCAAAGTGTGATCGTGGAATCAAGGCGATGAGGAGGAGGATATTCTAGAGGCTTGATTGATTGTGGTCTAGCTATTGTTAGGTTGCTAGTGTTGAGTTGATAGAACATTGTAGGATGTTGGAACTTGGTTATTTTATTGTTGGTTATGGATTATTGCACTGTTGGTTATTGGATTGTTGTTGTTGGAATTCTTATTGGTTAATGGAACTGTTTTGGTTATCCGCTGTTGTGGTTTGTTGCTAGGTTATTAGTGGGTATGGGACCACTAGTAACGGGAAGGGTTGTTTCAATCCTCTTCTGAAGAACTGGCATGCCCAAGTACTTCCCCAAATCCGTCGTGGACTTAATACCACTTGCATCACTTATCATCCTCTTTAAATATCCATGAACATTCCCAGAAAAGTAAATCTTTGACTTCTCCAAACTGACTCTGTGACCCGATGCAACACATAAATTCTCCAAAACTCTTATTACAAAGACCTGATTCGCATAACCCTCCACAAACAAAATAAGATCATCAGCAAAACAAACATGAGAGAGCTTCAGTCCTCCCCGCGAGATACTAATAGTCGGCAGCCACCATTCTCTCAAACTGATGGCATAGTCTCTCAAGACAAAAAACAAACAGATATGGATCCCCTTGGCGAGTTCCTTCATTGGTGAAAATGATTATGTTATTTCCCAATTCCACAACAAATTTATTGTAGGACCCATTACACACTTCATAATCCACCTGACCCATATATCCGGCAACTTAGCTGCATAAAGAGTGTCCTCTAGAAAATCCCACCTAAATCTATCATATGCTTTCTCCAAATCTAGTTTTAGCAACATCCAACCCTTCTTGTCCTTCTTTCGTCGCATAGAGTGAATTGTCTCTTGGTTAATCACAATATTATCCACACTCAATCTCCCCGAGATGAAACTAGAGTGTGCTGGACCAATTAACCGAAACAGTGTGATAGTCTCATGCTTACTCACCTTAGCTATAAAGAGTCAGCATTGCATTATTTGTCCCACTTAGTAGCAGACTGGTCTCAAAAAATTGCATCATAAACTGCGTTGCAGACGCTCTGACAATCTCCCAACAGTCTTGATAGATCACAGGTTGAAAGCCATCTAGTCCTGGAGCCTTAAAGCGCTTCATACTTCTCACCGCATTCTCAACTTCCATACTCGAAAAAGGTTTCCTCATGTCTGTTATCTCCGCAGAACTTAACAAGGGAAAACCATTAGATTCAAGTTTCTCCACACACTCATCAACATCATCCATAGAATAAAGGAACTTGTAAAATGCAACTGCCATCCTCACTACCTCTAATGAATCATTAATCCATGGCCCAACATCATCCCGCTGCATCTCTATTCTATTCTTTCTCCTTCGAATGATAGTCGAAGTATGAAAAAGTAGTATTACGGTCCCCTAATGCTATCCACTTCTCACGAGATTTTTGAAACCAAATGAGCTCCTCCTGCTCAAGCACCATATCAAGCTTGTTTATTCAAGTATCTCTCTTCTAAAGTAACTCATTTGTCTGCACAACTTCCAATACATCCTGAACATCCTTTATCGCCTTCAAAAGTTTGTCCTTACGGCGTTGAACATCCCCAAACACTTCCTTGTTCCAAACTTGGAGCTTCGTATGCAGATTATTTAACGCATGTGGAGTAGCTACCTCCCTACTCCAAAATGTATCCACCAAGTCTTTAAAGCTAGGATGAGTCAGCCCTGCAGCTTCAAAGCAAAATTGTGGTTGACTAGGATCTCCAGCAACCACAAGGGTAAACTGAACGTATAGAGGAGCATGATCCAAGGATAAAGAGGCAGATGTGTCACAACCGCCTCTTGCCATTTCAACTTGGCATGCCCACAACGAAACACATGATCTAACCTCTTGTTAATGTAAGTGTCCTTCACATTTCCTCGTTTCCAAGTAAACGTCTTCCCCTTAAACCCCATATCAATAAGAGACAACCTGTTAATCCATTTACCAAAAGCAAGAGAGTCACGTGAAAGTCAACCATTTCCACCAGTTCTTTCATCAAGCCGAACAATTGTATTGAAATCACCCCCGATAACTAATGGTTCCACAAGCACTCAGATGACTCCACAACCCACTCCTCTGTGTAACGAAAGGAGCTGCATACATAACAATCAGGTGAAGAATCTCCAAACCCATTCACCACCTTAGCATGAATAAACTGATCCCATTCCTCCAGAGCAACCAGAAACATCTGCTCTATCCCACCGCATCCACTCGAAACGCATTCTCGAACCCCAATCCCTTACAAATACGCTTTGCTCTATCTCCTCCGTCGTATGTTTCAAACACCGCTAAAACATCGTTATTGAATTTCTTCAAAATATACCTAATTGATCGTCTAAAACTAGGTTTATTTGCCTCCCGACAATTCCACATCAAACAATTCATCATCTCTAACATAGATGTCCATACACGAATAACCGGGGAAATCTGTTATGCTCCGTGATAACTCTTTAATTCACATGTTTTAAGCATCCCTTTTTTGTCCATATTTTGCATTGTTTTTACCCTAACCTTAGCTTTTTTAGGTCATTTACTATAAGAATCCACATTTAGACCATTTAGGGTGTTGCATTCTTGCATTTGCATATTTTGGATGAAAATAGGTGCTTAAAAGCCGAAAATGGGGAGAGACAAGGTCAAATCCGAGCATGTACCCGAAGGAGCTATGGAGCAGGAAGAACAGTCCGAACACCAACCCGATCGAAGAGGATCTAAGAACAGAAAGAACAAACCGAGGACCTACCCGAAGAGCAACCTGAGCTTATCCTCGTGCAANACTAAGTGTGCGCACTTTCTGGCCATCAAGAAAACTGATGGAGCAGCGGTTTTGGCTAGAAATTACGTGAGGGAGATAGTCATATTACATGGTGTGTATGCTAGTATTATGTCTAATAGAGATTCCAAGTTCACCTCGGTGTTATGGAAACTATTTCAGGCTGAGATGGGTACGAAGGTGCATATGAGTACAGCATACCATCCTCAGACGGACGATCAGTCAGAGAGGACTATCCAGATTTTGGAGGATTTACTGAGGATGTGCGTGTTGGATTGGGGTGGTCATTGGGCAGACCATTTGAGCTTGGTAGAGTTTGCTTAGAACAACAGGAGGAGGGTGTTCTGGCCATGATCACCTCACTGAGTGTTTCTAATAATACTCATGCATCTCAATATGTGTTTGTGGTGCAGGTAAAGGCAAAGTGTGATCGTGGAATCAAGGCGATGAGGAGGAGGATATTCTAGAGGCTTGATTGATTGTGGTCTAGCTATTGTTAGGTTGCTAGTGTTGAGTTGATAGAACATTGTAGGATGTTGGAACTTGGTTATTTTATTGTTGGTTATGGATTATTGCACTGTTGGTTATTGGATTGTTGTTGTTGGAATTCTTATTGGTTAATGGAACTGTTTTGGTTATCCGCTGTTGTGGTTTGTTGCTAGGTTATTAGTGGGTATGGGACCACTAGTAACGGGAAGGGTTGTTTCAATCCTCTTCTGAAGAACTGGCATGCCCAAGTACTTCCCCAAATCCGTCGTGGACTTAATACCACTTGCATCACTTATCATCCTCTTTAAATATCCATGAACATTCCCAGAAAAGTAAATCTTTGACTTCTCCAAACTGACTCTGTGACCCGATGCAACACATAAATTCTCCAAAACTCTTATTACAAAGACCTGATTCGCATAACCCTCCACAAACAAAATAAGATCATCAGCAAAACAAACATGAGAGAGCTTCAGTCCTCCCCGCGAGATACTAATAGTCGGCAGCCACCATTCTCTCAAACTGATGGCATAGTCTCTCAAGACAAAAAACAAACAGATATGGATCCCCTTGGCGAGTTCCTTCATTGGTGAAAATGATTATGTTATTTCCCAATTCCACAACAAATTTATTGTAGGACCCATTACACACTTCATAATCCACCTGACCCATATATCCGGCAACTTAGCTGCATAAAGAGTGTCCTCTAGAAAATCCCACCTAAATCTATCATATGCTTTCTCCAAATCTAGTTTTAGCAACATCCAACCCTTCTTGTCCTTCTTTCGTCGCATAGAGTGAATTGTCTCTTGGTTAATCACAATATTATCCACACTCAATCTCCCCGAGATGAAACTAGAGTGTGCTGGACCAATTAACCGAAACAGTGTGATAGTCTCATGCTTACTCACCTTAGCTATAAAGAGTCAGCATTGCATTATTTGTCCCACTTAGTAGCAGACTGGTCTCAAAAAATTGCATCATAAACTGCGTTGCAGACGCTCTGACAATCTCCCAACAGTCTTGATAGATCACAGGTTGAAAGCCATCTAGTCCTGGAGCCTTAAAGCGCTTCATACTTCTCACCGCATTCTCAACTTCCATACTCGAAAAAGGTTTCCTCATGTCTGTTATCTCCGCAGAACTTAACAAGGGAAAACCATTAGATTCAAGTTTCTCCACACACTCATCAACATCATCCATAGAATAAAGGAACTTGTAAAATGCAACTGCCATCCTCACTACCTCTAATGAATCATTAATCCATGGCCCAACATCATCCCGCTGCATCTCTATTCTATTCTTTCTCCTTCGAATGATAGTCGAAGTATGAAAAAGTAGTATTACGGTCCCCTAATGCTATCCACTTCTCACGAGATTTTTGAAACCAAATGAGCTCCTCCTGCTCAAGCACCATATCAAGCTTGTTTATTCAAGTATCTCTCTTCTAAAGTAACTCATTTGTCTGCACAACTTCCAATACATCCTGAACATCCTTTATCGCCTTCAAAAGTTTGTCCTTACGGCGTTGAACATCCCCAAACACTTCCTTGTTCCAAACTTGGAGCTTCGTATGCAGATTATTTAACGCATGTGGAGTAGCTACCTCCCTACTCCAAAATGTATCCACCAAGTCTTTAAAGCTAGGATGAGTCAGCCCTGCAGCTTCAAAGCAAAATTGTGGTTGACTAGGATCTCCAGCAACCACAAGGGTAAACTGAACGTATAGAGGAGCATGATCCAAGGATAAAGAGGCAGATGTGTCACAACCGCCTCTTGCCATTTCAACTTGGCATGCCCACAACGAAACACATGATCTAACCTCTTGTTAATGTAAGTGTCCTTCACATTTCCTCGTTTCCAAGTAAACGTCTTCCCCTTAAACCCCATATCAATAAGAGACAACCTGTTAATCCATTTACCAAAAGCAAGAGAGTCACGTGAAAGTCAACCATTTCCACCAGTTCTTTCATCAAGCCGAACAATTGTATTGAAATCACCCCCGATAACTAATGGTTCCACAAGCACTCAGATGACTCCACAACCCACTCCTCTGTGTAACGAAAGGAGCTGCATACATAACAATCAGGTGAAGAATCTCCAAACCCATTCACCACCTTAGCATGAATAAACTGATCCCATTCCTCCAGAGCAACCAGAAACATCTGCTCTATCCCACCGCATCCACTCGAAACGCATTCTCGAACCCCAATCCCTTACAAATACGCTTTGCTCTATCTCCTCCGTCGTATGTTTCAAACACCGCTAAAACATCGTTATTGAATTTCTTCAAAATATACCTAATTGATCGTCTAAAACTAGGTTTATTTGCCTCCCGACAATTCCACATCAAACAATTCATCATCTCTAACATAGATGTCCATACACGAATAACCGGGGAAATCTGTTATGCTCCGTGATAACTCTTTAATTCACATGTTTTAAGCATCCCTTTTTTGTCCATATTTTGCATTGTTTTTACCCTAACCTTAGCTTTTTTAGGTCATTTACTATAAGAATCCACATTTAGACCATTTAGGGTGTTGCATTCTTGCATTTGCATATTTTGGATGAAAATAGGTGCTTAAAAGCCGAAAATGGGGAGAGACAAGGTCAAATCCGAGCATGTACCCGAAGGAGCTATGGAGCAGGAAGAACAGTCCGAACACCAACCCGATCGAAGAGGATCTAAGAACAGAAAGAACAAACCGAGGACCTACCCGAAGAGCAACCTGAGCTTATCCTCGTGCAACCCATCGAGCAGACCCTCGGGCAGGACTAGGAAGCTAGGGTTAATGGGTTTCTATATATAAACCCCCTCTTCTTCCTCTCGCCCTAGGACGCCGCAGACCCTCAAAGCATAGAGCGAGAGCTTCTGAGAGAGATCTTGAGCGACTCAAACACTTTCTCAATCAATCAATGCTAGAGATTTACACAATTTGCTTAAGAGATTAGATGAGTAAGGGTTTTATTGACAGTAATGAATCGGTTTGTATTGCCAGCTTGGTCATGTTTCTCCAAGAGAGTTGGGTAGGAGAGTTATTAAGGTTGATTGGTTCTATCACGAGAGTGTTTTAACAAGATTTTAAAGATTCATTGTCTAGTAAATATTTGCTTGAGGCATGTAGGACATCCGGATTGGTCGGGAACACTTAGGAGTCGATTACCCCATCCTTAAGAGCTTTCGTATTTAGATTGTTTACATTTTATTCATAACTCGATCCCCTACCCGAATATGTACATGATCACCTGATTCGAGTATACCTTCAAGCTGTTCTTACTCGTCTTGCTTACTCGACCACCCCACCCGATCATGTACTCAAATGCCTGCATCGAGTTCTTAGGTCGTGTGGTCCTTATTTATTTTCTTTCTTTTATTTATTTTAGGATTGTTAGATCAAACCCATTTATTGCTTGGCTTGACTTGCTTGTTTCTGATCGTATCTTATCTGCTAGCATAACAACCATTTGGATTGATAACCCTTTGTACTACAACTGCATAGGGAATTGATACCCTGGGTGAAAATCCTGTTATCAATTTGGCGTTGTTGCCATTTGGTTGAATTTAAATTTGTTACGTTTAAGATTTCAGTCCTTGCTAGATCAAGTTCTATTTTCAATTTTGGTTCGGTACTGACTTGTTTGCATTCGTGTTTGTTTGTTTTGCATTTCAGGTATGATCTGAGTACCCACGCGACCCGTCACTCGATCACCTGGATCGAGTTGACCCTCGTGTACTCACTTGGTCAATTCCTTGTGCATGCAATCACGATCCAAGGGTAGCAAACACTTGAGTTTTTTCATCGACAACATCGACAGACCTCGGCTGCTACGTCAATCACAAGTCCATCAACCACAACCACCAATAATTGCGGAGGAGATGAATAATCAGAATGGTCCACTAGCTCCTCAAGAGAGGACCAACATAGGAGCAGTAGATGCTCCACCTACTCACACTCAAAGACATGGCATTGTGCCACCTGCTGTCCAGAACAATAACTTTGAGATCAAGAGTAGTCTCATCCATATGATACTAAGCAACAAGTTTCATGGATTGCCAATGGAGGACCCGTTGGATCATCTAGATGAGTTTGATAGGCTTTGTAGCCTAACCAAGATAAATGGAGTTAGTGAAGATGGATTCAAGCTTCGGCTCTTCCCATTCTCATTGGGAGACAAAGTACACATCTGGGAGAAATCACTCCCTAAGGAGTCCACACCACCTGGGAAGCATGCAAGAAGGCGTTTTTAGCCAAATTCTTCTCCAACTCCAGAACTGTGAGGCTACGAAATGATATCTCCAGCTTTGTTCAGAAGAGCAATGAGACGTTCAGCAAAGCTTGGGAACGTTTCAAGGGATACACTACCTGATGCCTCATCATGGTTTCAGCAACGCCTCATTGCTAAGTACACTATACCAAGGAGTGGTCCCAAATATACGGATGTTGCTGGACACCGCAAGCAATGGTAACTTCCTCAACAAGGATGTTGATGAAGGCTGGGATCTAGTGGAGAACTTGGCTCAATCTAATGGGCATTACAATGAGGAGTACGATCACAATATACGATCTACTGGAGAGGAAGATGCCAAGTACAAGAGGGACATGAAAGCCCTTATCTTTGGAAAAGAGGTTTTGAAAATACTGAGAATTCACTTATCTTTGGGGATATTGTCTTTGTACTCTTCTTCGCCTTGACATTAGGAACTTCCATTTGTAATCCACCATGAGAGTCATCAACGCTCCTTGATCCCAAAATTCTTTAGAGTCTCCATAATCTCCATTGTCATCTCTTTACATAAATTAAGCAATAATAAAAAGTGAAATCTTACCAAGGGAAAATCGATCAGAGGCTTGTAGACTCCCTTCAAGCCAAGACTTTCTTCGTATCCTCTCCCCTTTCTCCCTTTTTCTTCTTTTTAAATTAAAGGTGTAGGCGAATACTGGGGTCATCAGTAATTTACCTACCCCTCGCTTCTAAGCTTTGTGTGATCATTTGACTCAAGTGTAGAATAACGAGGTCACAGGTAATTTACCTACCCCTCTAAACTGATCAAAATCATCTCATCTTTTTTCTCTTTTTTTTTCTTATCTCTTTTTTTTTTGTATTGAAGGGAAGAGAAAGGAGAACATACTTTTGAAGAAGTGCAATGCCTTGTGTGGCTTGAATGTAGAGATCTAGTCCAATGTATACCAATTCCCAGGGCTTGATAATTAAGTCCAGTTTAGGTCCTATAAAGTTAGAGACAACGTTAGATCATCTGAATATCCATCAAATAGGCACTTGGGGGATTGTTGAGTCGGCTCACAGTCTTTCCAAACTTTGGTTCTTTTGTCAAGCAAAATCAAGAGTCATAAGAGTGTTAATCCAAATCAAATAAACCATTAGAATAAGATCATAATCCCCAACTAGGTTTGACTCAATAAAAAAAATGTGACTCGATAAAATGTCAAAATTATTGATGTAAAAAGTGGAAAAAGGTCTCAAGTCAACAATATAGAAAGTAGCATTAGGATAGGATGGAACATCCTTCCCCCCAGACCTAAATCACACCGTCCTCGGTGGGAAAAAAGAAAGGGTTGAGGATTAAAAATCATAAGGAAAAATATAGGGCTTAAGAACAATGTCACCTTGATGGAATGTGCTGTGTCGAATCTTAGACATTTTATGGTTGCCCAAAAATTGTCTTAGAATTCGGCTGTGGAATGAAAATGTGGGTGACTAACCGTTTCTAACTTCCTTTGGTTGCTTGACATCGAATATGAACTAGGCTAAGTTCATTCGAATTGTGTTTGATATATCTCTAAATGCATCCTCCTTGAAATAAAAGCCTAAAACCATCAATAAAAATGAGAAAACAAAAATAATAAAAACATACCTAAATGAAAGAATGGTGATTGTAGGTGGTGAGGATGGTGGTAGTTCGGAGTAGTCTCGCGGTACACAGATGAATGGTCGCAGACATAAGCAGCAGGTACGGTGGGGAACGGTATGCGGTACGCAGGATATGGTACACAGTATGTGGGTTGAACATGGCCGGTCAGTAGGTGGTGCTTGCCACTAGTCATAGTGTGCATTGCCAATCCATTGACTTCTTCTTCCTTATTTTTTTTTTTTTGGCTTTTCTATTTTCTATTTTTTTTTGTTTTTTTTTTTGTGAAAACCTGAAACTAAAATGCAAAAATATTAAAAGTAAAAGAAAATAAATCCTAAAAATAAAAACTTACTAGACATGGGTTGCATCCCAAGTAGCGCACTTGTTTAATGTCGTTGGCTCGACGTTAGCTTGCTTTCTCAAGCAGGGTGAGGAGAGTGGGTTGTCCTTAGACAAGCTCTCTTGGATCTTTCTCCAATGTAGGCATCAGGTGGTTCTCTTGCATAATCTTCTTCTCTACATCGGCGAGTAGGTGGGTTGAATGGTTTAGCTTCATAGAAAATGTCTCCATTGATGTTTGTGAGAGCCATTCTTCGGTTAGGCCAGTCCATGACGGCTCCAGCTGTAGCTAGGAATGCTCCTCCAAGTATAAGTGGTGTAAACCTCCCTTTCTCAGCATTGATAACTTGAAATTCGGTTGGAACATTGCAGATTCCAACTCGCACATGAATGTCTCGGACCATTCCTTTGGCTATTGTGAATGAGGAGTTGGCGAATCCTATGCGTATGTCCGAGAGTTGTAAATGTCTTAAGTCTATCTTCCTAGCAGCATCGGTTGACATGATGTTGATACATGAACCGGAATCACATAATGCATCTTCGAATTTAACTCCATTGATAGAACAGGTGATAAGGAATCGGCCAGGGCTCTCCACTTTGTGTAGTGTTCGCAAATATTCAGGTTCCAAGGCTTTTAGGAACAGATCTCTAATCTCGTCTACTGATTCTCTGCTTTCCAAAAATAAACGAGAAATATCATGTTGGCACCAAGCATTCATAAAATACGTACCAAGGGGTAAAGCTTTAACAGCTTTGTTGAACTTCACAAAGTTTTCCTCGCTAATGCGTCTTCTACGCCATAGTTTTTGTGTATCGGCTGGTGCATTTGGATAGAGAGATAGACTTGCCTCTCTAAAGTGATCCTCCACATGTTCTTCGGTAATATATCTCTCCATGAAGAAACGCTTCAATGGAAACTTGCTCCATGCTTCTTCGAATGAGATGTGGGGCGGAATAGCTTTCATCAAAGTCTTAAACTTGTATCTTGGAGGTTCATCCCATCTAGAGACTGTTTGAAGCTCTCCAAACTCGGCGGTTTGGTGCTCCTCTTCTTCTTCTATGATCGGCTCAGCTTCTGGTTCTCCTTGTTGAGGGTTAGAAAAATTGGATCCATCATCTTCAATGGGCTAATCTTCATAATCGGTTTCATACTCCTCTTCTTCAGCGACTTCTTCTTCTCCTAGACTTTCTAGATCTTGTGGTGGTGAGGCTTCAAGAGTTGTTACAGCAAAACAATCTTTGGTAAGGATCGAAACTATTCTTCTTGAGAGATCTCTTGCAAATCGGGTATAGAACTCTTGGTCTCCATCGAAAGTGGTAACTTATCTCTCAAAAAATCTTTTTGAGGTTCTTCGGTGGCTTGAGCAGCTTCCAAGTCGTGGTCTTGTAGAGGAGGAGTACGGTTCTCTCTTGTTTTTATAAAGCCAAGGTTTCCCTTTCCTAAAAGGAAACATGAATTTTTTCCTTTTTTGTCAAAGATTTCCTTCTTTCTTCCTTCTTCTTCTCCATCAATCGGATTTTCTTCTTTGGTGTGTCCAGCAACACACGAGATTGAGCTCTCCAGATTCTTTTCAAGAGACTTGATTCTCCTTTCAATGGTAACTTGCTTAGCTCCAATGTTAGACTCAACTAGCAGGACAAGTAAACTAGTGAACTCTTCGGTTAGAGTGTCTCCCAAGGTATCAAATCGTTTACCAATTTCTTCCACTATGGTTTCGGTTTTCTTAGCTCTTTCTTCATATTTTTCCATATGGCAGCACAGGTTGAGGGTCTTGTTAAGAATGGCTTCGGAATTGCTATAGCAACGGCGCTCCAAGGTGTTAATCCTCATGTTGCAATTGAAAAATTCAAAAGAAAAATTCAAAGTATCTTAGACGAAAGTTCTTATCAAATTCAGTGGGCAGCTAGTTACTTCCCGTCAACGGCACCAAAAAGCTTTCATGTGTGTAGAATTTCACTCCAAATCTTTTACCTGAAAAGACTACACAACAACTGAAAGTGCACAGTTAATCGGTGTAGTATTTTAGGATCGATCCCACAGAGAGTAATAGCAAACACAAATTGAATTAAAAGAGAAGAAACTATGGCTAAGACTAAATAGGAGATTGGGGTTTTGGTTTTCCTAATAACTATTGCAAATAAATAAAACGGTTTAAAACTATAAGACTAAGGCGTTGGGAGTCATCTCATGGTTTTCATGGTTCTAAGCAATATTAAGTGTAAGATCTAACAACTAAATACTAATTTTTGGTCTAGGTTCTCAACTACGAAACACTAATGAACAAACAAACTATTCTCATAGAATGAAAGTCTAAAGTCTTCACACTCCGTTACTCAACTTTCGCAGGCAACGACGCATGCCAACCAGCTAGTTAAACAAGTTCGATACATTCACCAAACTTCGTAACTCAACTCACGCAGGTTACAGGCAAGGTTTTGGTATAACACTAGTTCGGAGAAGTAGGGTAACGCGGTTAGCACTCCCGTTCTCTAGATCAGTACTTGGTGATCAATCCAAGCATAAGCATTAAGATAAAGATGTCCCAAAAGAACTCTATAATAAAACCGAAAATAAGATCTAACAACCTAATTGAAGCGAACCATGAATTCCCCTTGAATCACCCCATAAAACCCAACAAAGTAAACTACTCGCTCATGATGCAAAGAAACGACATTGATTTTCTTAAGAATAACATCAAAAACGAATCAAATAACAAAAGGGGTTCAAAGGAAACTTCTTTATTTGTCATGAAAGTAACTTGATCCCAAAATTAATGTAAGTATGAAAGAAATAAGGAAGAGTAGAGATTTGGTGTATTCAGCGATGGCTTCTAAGAGGAGGTGAGAGAGGACGCGCTTCGACGGCGGTAGAGGAGTCTCTGGTCGTCTCTAGGTCGGCTGCTCGTGGCGTGGATGAGGAACTTAGAGGCACAAAGGAAGCACACCCCAAAACCCTAGGTCTTAAGAGTATTTATAGGATTTTGTTTAGGGTTAGGGTTTTGTAAGGGTAGAAATGTCTTCTCTTCTTAAGTGCAGGACAAGGGACGGCGTGAGAGGCTTTTGGACCGTGGAGGAGGCTTGGACTGGGCCTTGGTGATGGTCGCTGGTCAGGCCTTGAAATAAAGCCCATCGGCTGGTTGCTTCTCTTCACGTCGGTTTATAACACGTCTCGGTAAATCGGGCATAACTTCCGGATGAATGAATGGATTGACTTGATTACACTTCAAGGAGAAATATGACTCTTCCATATTTCCATAGACACCAAGCATGATATATTTTGAGTTTTTGAAGGTCTTAAAAAGTGGCCCGTACTGTAAAGCTCTGAATCTTTCCTAAAACGTATGTTCCTTATCTTTTGGTCCTTTTTGCTATAAAACCTGTAAAACCTTCTTGAAACCTAAAATAATTGATAATAGACATTAAAGCATCGAAATCATATCAAAATCTTCCTAAATGCATACTAAAACTATAGCTAAAATGGGTAAAATAATGATGTTATCATCTATTTAAAGAGGACTCTCTCTTCCCCAAGATAAAACCGGTAAGTGCTAAAAACTTTTAAACTTCTTCCTTTTTACTTCTTCTATCTCTCAAACTCGAGTGTTCTAAGATTTTCGGGAACTAACCCTATTGATCTTGAGTCTAGCTTTTCTTTCTTTTCAAGGATTCCACAATGGCTCCAAAGGTGAAGACTTACCAAAAGAAGGGGAGCAGATCAACCTCCACCACTGCTAGAACCGGAGGTGAGACCGCTGAAACTCGCGATTCACAAGGAAGGGGAGACGTTCCACATTCTCAACCGTTGGCTGGACGTTTCGCATCCCCAACCTGATGCTTAATCCGATCTGCCACCCGAGAAGGTGCACGAGCAACCGATCGTGTAGAGACCCGTGTTCTCTTTCCCGACCCAGTAGCTGTTGCAATCCGCCGATCTCCTCAACGTAGGGACCTGTCTACGTCCGAGCAAACCGTTACTGACCCGATGGAGGTCGATTCGGATGCAGAAGGAGGAGAACCGGAGGAGATCCAATCCTCTAGGTTGAGAAGCAGAGCTGTAGTGACGAGGGGGAAGAGACCAGCTTCTGAAAGGGCTGAGAAGATGGCTGAGAGAGAAGCGGAAGAAGAAGATCAACACACGAAAGAGGAGAGCCGTAACCGAGAGGAGGAGCAGAGAGAACGCACACGCCAAGCTTTGCAGAGGCTGAAGTAGAAAGAGGTGGAGACTCTGGCCAAGCTCTTCAAGGTCCTCTGCAAGATGAACTTTGTTGGTACCCGCTATCCCCATAGAGAAACGATGAAGCAATTGGGCATCTATGAAGCAATTGGGCATCGCTAGAGATGTCGAGTTCCTGTTCGACATGTGCCACCTGTGCTAGACGATGCGAGCCAACCTCGAGGCTTATGAGGAGGAGACGGTTCACTTCCTCTCCAAGCTGCGGTTACACTTTTTTGAAGATCACCCGACCCTACTACCCGATGGGGGGATCGGGTACATCACCTTCTCCGTGCGCAACAAGGAGTACCGACTTACATTCAAGGAGATGGAGAAGTTGTATGGTTTCAAGGCTTGGAGTGGAGAAAACATGGAGGTGAGTTAGAGGAGATGAAGTCCCTATGGCTGACAATAAGAGACAAGCTTCCCTACAAGTCTACAAGCTCCAAATCTGCTCAAATAAGGACCCCTGTTTTGAGGTACTTTCATAAGTCTCTTGCTTGTACCTTGTTCGCTAGGAAGGAAACTTAGAATGTGAACGATCATGAGCTCCAGCTGCTAGACATTGCCTTGTGTGGAGTCTTAGACAATGCTAGGGGTGGTACACCGCTAGTAGGAGATGTTGCGGATAGTAGCATGGTCTTTGTGCTGCTCGATCAGTTCCTATACCTGAAGTCTTGGGGAATGAAAACTGAGAGAAGAGATGGAGCTGGAGAGATCTCCATAGGAGGTCTGGTCACACCGATTTTTGTGGCCTGCGATGTGCCTTTGAAGGGAGTAGTTCATGAGCCGAGATGGCTAGACATCGACTACCTCACGTTGGCAAGGTTCCTGGCTTATTAAAATCCAAACGACATGCTGCTCTTCAAGTTTGTCCACCCAGCTGCCGGAGCCACATAAATGATCCTGCCCAACGTCGTGTGCACCAAAATCTGGTTAGGGGATAATATAGAATTCACACCACCTTTGGAGGAGCTGTACAACCCGGAAGAGGAATCCGAGGCAGAAGAGAGAGAGCCAGCTGGGCAAGGAAAGGGAGACAACTTGGATGACTACGATTTTGAGGAGTATGTGTGCTCTCAAAAGCAACCTGTTGGGGTGAGAGACGCTCACAAGAGGATCGGGTGGTTGAAGAGAATGAACAAGTTTTTGGCAAGGAAGGTAAAAGACCTCAATGGCTCAGTGAAGGTAATGAGAGCACAGATCAAGGATCTGCAAGATAAGGCAAGCTGTACCTCAGCTCCCACTTCGGCTTATGCACCCACATGGATGGGGAGGAGTGGACCATTAGGAGGAATACGAGGATTAGCACCTCCAGAGCCCCACAGGGCATCCTCCTACGAGCCCCAAGCAGAGGAGGATGTCACCAGACCAGATAGATCGCGGAGAAGCCACTCGGATGCCTACCCGACGCCTAACCCCATGGCGTACACGATGCCCTATCCGATGCCACCATCGGGCACACATCCGGGTGACCCCTCAGGTACTTTCCCTATGCCCTACCAAATGCCTTATCAGATGCCCTACTCAATGCACCCTGCAAGCAACTATACCGATGACCATTCGGGACCTCTTCCACCATACCCATCGTACTACCCGATGCCCTACCCGATGAGCTACGCGACCTCTTACCCGATCAACCCCTCGGATGCTGGTCCGAGCAGGTCTTCCGTGCGCATAACCGAGCTCCCTGATGAGCGAATCCCAGCACCTGCTGAAGCCGTAACAACCTCCTTCTTCACCAACCCATGAGGTACCACATTCATCCACCTTTGTAAATAACATTGCATTTAGTTTTATTTCATTTTGTGTGATTCTTGGATTCTTTTTCAGACTTTTATTTACACAGGGACTATGTAATTTAAGTTTGGGGGAGAGTCCTAGAATGTATATAACATTTTGTTTTATTTTCTTATTTCACATTTTTGCATGCTAGTTTCATTGATTTGAGTCTGCATTTATTTGCATTAAAAAACCCTAAAAATTTGGAAAAAAAAATTAACAAAAAAAAAATTAAAAAAAAAAGAGTGTTCATGTAGTTGCATTTTCATATTAGGATTGAGTCTAGATTGCTTCATATAGGATTGTTGCATATGCATTTTAGGGTACAGTGATTAAAACTACCTTGTTTAAAGCCAAACCTTAGGATTGAAGCTATAACCATTAATCACATTTCATTGTTGCTAGATCAATCTTTGGAAAAAAATGAAAAAATCTTTGTTTAAATCCTTGCATCTTTTGAAAGCTTCCTCCACTTGGTTGAACATTGAACCATCTCTATATTATTGGACTTAACCTGAAATTAAATTGTCTTGCTTATAGAATTTGAATACTTGCTCATGGTAACTCTAAAATCGGGTTAACACACCATTTTTACCAATCTTTTCGTTTAACCCGATTCGTCTTTCCCTACCCTTGTACCCAAACCTTTCTTTCAAACCTTGTATTAAATTGTTGAGTGAGGCCTTTTCATTGTGCTATAGGTTGTGAAACCTTGAGAGTATTGAGAACGATAAAGAACTGGCTCATGATTTAGCTATTAGGATCGGTTTTGAAAGATAGGTGGTTAGCATGAGTATTTGGGGTTGGGTTGAGGAATAAAACAGAAATTAAAGAAGGATATCCCTAAGGTTCGATTCAAGTAGCTCTAAGTCTCTAAAAAAAAAGATTTTGTTATAGGCTCCTAGAAAAAATAAACAATATAGGAATATTATTAGGAGTTTAGCAAAGAGAGANAAAAAAAAAAAAAAAAAAAAAAAAAAAAAGAGAGAGCTAGATATCTAAAGATTAGACCTGATGGATTATATAAAAAAAGAGTTAAAATCAAGGATCTGGGTAGTTTTATTCTAGAGAGTTTGATAAANAAAAAAAAAAAAAAAAAAAAAAGAGTGAATGAGAAAAAGGGTAGATTATCAAGAGCTAAGCTTTGTATGCCCTAATTGTTCTCAATCTTCGATAGTTTTCATAATTGTCTAGCATTCCTTCTTTTGAGAGTAAGCCACCCAAAGAAATTGTTTAAAAACCACCCTACCAAAAGCCTTACCCTTGAAACCAATTGAGCTTGATTCACCTTCCATTTGCAAGAATTCGCCAAACACTTTAATGAATGTAAAAGAGATGCTCTTTGGAATTGCAAGTCTTTACTTTTAGTTGGAAGATGAACTAGATCGATGTATGGTGATAAGCATAGAAAAATATATTGTAAGTATGTTGATTGATCTTAGCACCATTAAACTATCTTTAAGGACTAAAGCTTGAATCCTTTGTTTAGCTCAAAAGGTTATGAGTCCCATTTTTAACCTCTTCCTCCTACTTCCTTGCTAGAGGACTAGCAAGATTTAAGTTTGGGGGTCTGATAATTCTATAATTTACATGTTTTAAGCATCCCTTTTTTTCCATATTTTGCATTGTTTTTACCCTAACCTGAGCATTTTTGGTCATTTACTGTATGAATCCACATTTAGGCCATTTAGGGGGTTGCATTCTTGCATTTGCATATTTTGGATGAAAACAGGTGCTTAAGAGTCGAAAATGGGGAGAAAGAAGGTCAAATCCGAGCATGTACCCGAAGGAGCTATGGAGCAGGAAGAACAGTCAGAACACCAACCCGATCAAAGAGAATCTAAGAACAGAAAGAACAATCCGAGGACCTACCCGAAGAGCAACCCGAGCTTATCCTTGTGCAACCCATCGAGCAGACCCTCAGGCAGGACTGGGAAGCTAGGGTTAATAGGTTTCCATATATAACCCCCCCCCTTTTCTTCCTCTCGCCCTAGCACGCCGCAGACCCTCAAAACAGAGAGAGAGAGAGAGCTTCTGAGAGAGATCTTGAGCGACTCAAAAACTTTCTCTACTTTGTTAGGATTTAATTTCATTTCTTTTTACATTTTCGATTTTATACTCTTCTACTCTACTTCTATATTTAATACAATGCAATTTTTGTTTATCTATGCTTTTATGTTTTCTGCAATGAGATCTGAGTAGTGAAGTAAGGTTTCTAGGGATGGGATAGACGATTTTGTTTTCTTGATCGGTTAGGATGTCTTAGCTTGGTTGTTTATGTTTTATAAATTCTCTTCTAGATTGGTGTTCTTAATGCTATCAACAGACCGAGAGGTTTGTATTAGATCTTGGGTTTTTTACCATCGAGAGGTGTAGATGAAATGCTTGAATCAATCAATCCTAGAGATTCACTCACTTAGCCTAAGAGATTAGATAAATAAGATGTTCATTGACAGTAATGAATTGGTTTGTACTGCCTGCTTGGTCATGTTTCTCCAACGAGAGTTGGGTAGGGGAGTGATTAAGGTTGATTGTTTCTATATTGAGAGTGTTTTAACAAGATTTTAGAGATTCATTATCTAGGGAATATTTGCTTGAGGAATGTAGGACATCCCGATTGGTCGGGAACACTTAGGAGTCGATTACCCCATCCTTAGGAGCTTTCATATTTAGATTGTTTACATTTTGTTCATAACTCTGTCCCCTACCCAAACAGGTACACGATCACATGCTTCGAGTATACCTTCGAGCTTACTCGACCACCCCACCTGATCTTGTACTCGAATGCTAGCATCGAGTGCTTAGGTCATGTGGTTCTTATTTATTTGCTTTCTTTTATTTATTTTAGGATTGTTAGATCAAACCCATTTATTGCTTGGCTTGACTTGCTTGTTTCTGATCGCATCTTATCTGCTAGCATAACAACCATTTGGATTGATAACCCTTTGTACTACAACTACATAGGGAATTGATACCATGGGTGAAAATCTTGTTATCATTCCGACATCCGCCACCTCTCCATCCGGCGGAACCAACATGCCAAGCTCGTGATTCGTTGAAGTCACAAAATGATTTGACTGACCTGTATCAACGCTATCATCCCAACCACTCTGCAGTTCCGCCGTCACTCCCTTGGCCACCGTACTAGCCATGGATACCTTTCCTTGCCAGCCAACAAAAGCTGATTCCACCAGCAGACATTTACCAGAAGCCGACAATTCCCAGTTGTCACGAAGTGGACCTAAACCCAACCCCCTCACAGGCCTCACATTAATTTTTTTCAGCCAAGGCCCATTTACCTTTGGCCCATTCTTCCCACCAGGCTTAGAAGTAGTAGCCCGTTGCTCTTTAAAAACTCCTTTAAACCCTCCTTCAGTCTCCCGTAAACCTCCTCCAATTAATGCCTCTTTTCCTTGCTCAACACTCCTACCTTCACGGGAAATATTTGACATCGTCTCATTTTCCTTATTTTCCTCCCTCATAGCCACAACTTCCTTATATGCAGGGACAATCCCATTTCCATCCAATCTTCCAAATATGTTAGATACGACAAGATTCTGAAAGACTTTATTGACCGGGATCTCACTAAGATTCCTTTCTTGGACACGTCCAGCACCGACGGCTACCGGACTTGCCTTCCCTATCCCCAATGATGATTTCCTACCCGCTCTCCGTACCACTGTAAACCCATCACCAGCAGGCTGGTCCCCACCAACCTCCATAGGTTCACTAACACTGGTGTGGTAACCACTGGAGCGCGGACTCCCTGAGGACAAGCATGTACTGAATGTCCATACACCTTGCAACCTTGAAAGATGTTAACTAAACTCTCATAGGAGACATAATATCTCTCACCATTAATCAGCACTGATCCTTTTAACGGTCTCTTCAAGTTGACCTCCACACAAACTCGAGCAAATCAAGCACTCTCATAATTAAGTGTCATAAGATCCACCTTCACAGGATTCACCAGACCTTTAACAATGCTCCTCAAGATTGACCTATAATAGAGGTTAACTGGGAGATTAGACAATCTAACCCACATTGGTTTTTACTAATCTCATCCCTCAAGAGATCAAAATCAGGCGACCAAGTCTACGTTAATAAGTAACTACTAAACACCTTGAAAATTATACACTACTTCCACAATTATACAACAACCGCCATGTGCCGTCCAAACACCTTGACAATTATACACTGCTTCCACAAACCATTCTTAGCAGTTAACGCCTCTTCCCCGATCGTTATCACAGGCTCCCCATCCTCCCCATTCGGGAACTCCAACTATACCCTCTCTGTTAGAAAATCATCATCCAACACCGCCTTCGGAGTCAAAATACCACCAGACCCACTCCCCGTCACTTTACTCACCCACGACCCCTGCCCATCCGGAGGATCACGCGGTGGACGACCTTTTTCTCCGACATCCATCATCATAGCATCATGATCACGTAGAACCCTAGAATCACCCTCAGCAACCGCTTCCATCACACTAATTAGGAAACTTTAAATATATAAAAGCAAATTCCTTCCAAGAAATATTTTATTACAAACTCGGCAGAACGTGTTTGCAAAGTTGGTGTCAATCAACACCAGGTGGGCGTCGGTCGACACCAAGAAGTTGACAACGCGGAGACTTGGAGAGTGTTGGTCCTAAGGTTTCCGGGTCGAGGAAGGGTGTCAGTAGACACCAAGAGGTGGTGTCGGTCGATACCAAGGAGCGGTATCGATTGAGACTGAGAGGTACTGTCGGTCGACACCAAGAGTCAGTATCGATCGAGACCAAGAGGGTCTCAATCGACACCAACCCTTTCAGCAAGCGGCTGATACTTGTTTCCTGGTTTGTTTGTGTTTGTTTGTTGCTTGTTTGATATCGGATTCTCAGTTGCTTGTGTGTATAGCCTAGTAGATGGGAGGATTGCCTCACTGAGTGTTTATGACAATACTCATGCATCTCAAATTGTGTTTGTGGTGCAGGTAAAGGCAAAGTGTAATTGTGGAATCAAGGTGATGAAGCGGAGAATGTTTATGTTGCTGTTACTGTTAGGTTGCTAGAATGGAATGTATTGATTCTAGAACGGTTGTTTAGGTTGTTGATTCATTTTTCTATGATTTAGTTTATGTTATTGGTATTGTTCGTTAGATGTTATTGAATTCTTCATTGGTTATTTAATTCATTGGTTTAATGTTTGGATATTTCGCTGTTTGGTTTGAATGTCTTTTGGTGGTTAGTGAGTATGAGATCACTAGTTTATTATTATATTTAAAAAATGGGTCGGTCATTTCAGCTGCATTTCAAATTTAGCCATTAACATGATTGCGACATGTGCAAATTTTCTCGACAAGATTTTCACACGTTGATATGCTCAAATTTAAACCCTAGAGCCACTCTCTCAAATTAAGAGGTCACTGCAATACTTAGGGGTCGAATTCCACAAAAACTCAAGACTACACAATAAAATATAGAGTTTTATAATTACGCTAAACAGAATAATTTGAATTAAAATAAACAATGCAAAATATTAAATAAAAGCTGTGTAAATTCAGATGATCAAAAAGCTAGGCCTAGGCAATTTTTCAAGAAATTATGGAATATTAAATCAATAATTAAATAGGATTCAAGCAATTTAGATCAGATCTAGAACTCTAAACACTTTTGTAAAATAAATCAATTCTCACTGCAAATATTATCTAAATTTAAAACCAGAAAATCCAAATCTCTTTGTAAAATTTTAGGTTAAAAATCAGCTTTAAAAACAGGTTTAGATTGTTCACAAAATCACTAAATCAAATCTCTTTGCAAGAAGTAATTTTGCTCATCAAAAAGTTTGATCAGGAAAATCAATTATATTCTCATATCAATTTATTTTCCTAGGTTATTAATTCTAGACGGCCAATCAAGGATTAATATGAAGAACAAGCAAACTACTCAGACATATTTAATGAAGAACAAAACAATTTTTTGTATATTAAGCAATTGAGATTAAAAGAGTAAAGAGGGAGTTTATGAATTCTTCTCTCAAATTAGTTCAGATCTCTCTCTCCCAAAAGCTCTCAAAATCGGGTTGCAGAAAATAAAACCTGCTAGAATAAAACTTAAGGGTTTTCTAAAACCCAAAAACTATATATATATATATATATATGTCCTAAAACGCGTCCAGAGACTAATGATGCAAATATGGAAAACTTCAGGCAACTTTGTAAAACTTCCAAATTTGAAGACTTGTCTCGACTTGCATGGGTGTCGACCGATGCTCATGTAGTGTCGATCGACACTCTTCATATGTGATTTTCTCGCTAGGCGCTAGGCCCACCCCGACCGCCCGACTAGCGCCTAGCGATTTCTAAAACAGGGGGTGTGAGTCTCGTGGATCTTGCATGAACAGTTAACCAATGTAAAAACACATTTTTAGTGGTAGAGTAGTAGATAACCTTATAAATGGATGTAAATAACATAAGAAAATGATGCTTAGCTAGTTGTTTTTTTTAAAGTTATGTAATCATATTTTCGTATTAATATATTTATCCCATATATTGCAATCTCAAAATTGTAATTTTATAAATTGGAGAATTAATATTATTTTCAATATATTTATTCGATACGTTGCAATCTAATAAGTGGTAATTTTACTATATACAATACTAAATTTAAGTAAAAATATATATCAACATTCTTAAAGCAATCAGTTTTTTTTTAATTAATTATTTTCCAAGTTTTTTTCCACGTACATATAAAACACATTACAATGCAATAAAAATTAAAATAAATATATGCTAGATAAATTCAAATTTCAATACTTAAATGTAAATCTCATTATATCAAATTGTAATGTGTTTTTATATCACTTGCAAATAAAATATATTATGATGCGATTTAATTTAATTTATATTATTTATAATTTTGTATGACTGATATGCAATTTTTGGAGATGAAGCATAAAATTGCAATAACTGGCAAGTTAAAGAATTTTTTTTTTGCAAAAACTCCCTCTAAATAACTCTCTCCATAGTGATGTAATTACTAATAATAAAGTATCTTTTTGAAATTACACAGTATTTAAAGTTAAAAATATGGCTAACGATCTATAACTCTTTCCAAAGTCAGAAAATAAATTGTCAACCCTTTTAATAATATCATATTGAATTAGAAAAAGGTGAATAACTTGCCAAAATAACCTAATAGAAAAATAAGTAAATTTTCAAAATAGCTATTCACTAGTAAAAAAAAAAGTAAACAATGTACCAACACTAGTCATTAGCAAAAGTAAACAACTTGCTAAAATAAATAAAATTAATTAAGATTGAGTCAACCTTAAAATTTAATGATCCTAACTTAATAAATTTTCATTATATTACCTAAAAACACAAAGTTCATTTAAGTGTTTTGACTTAAAAAATTATAAGTTAATTTACTGACAAAATCAATTCCTGAAACATGAGACTCCTCTTAACCAGTATAAATGGAGGATTTTGTCCTCTAACTATCAAAGAAAAAGAAAAAAAAAACCATTTTGTTCAACTTTCTTAGTTCATTGTTGAAGCTAATTAAGGTAAGAAGTACTCTTTAATCCTCAGCGATGAATGGACGCGACAGTATCGCTCTTTCCGAACCACAGTCGAGAACTCAGCAGTCGGCTGTCGACTCCTCCTTGCCTCCTTTGAGCCCTTCTCCGTCGTCATTACATCATCAGCCACTTAGATCGATGAACCTTTCTCCACCGTTGTTACGTGGTTCTTCGTCATCGGCTCATGTGGAGGATAACAAAAAACCTTCATCGCCTCCTTCGGGTGTGAAGAGAAGAGCAGGCAAAAACATTGAACCTTTAAGCAGACACCACAGGAGTGTTTCAGTGGATAGTTGTTTCAGTAACTTCTTGGAGCTACCTCTCTCTCCGGGTGTTGTTTCCTCTACTAGTTCGGCTGATGGAGACTACCATAATACTTTGGACCTCAAGTTTGGGAAAGACGAGTATACTGCTGATGAATTGGAAAAGATTTCGAAATCTGATCCTAAGAAAGTCAGACGGTAAGTTTTGAGATAGCTTTTTGTTTCATTTTTATCCATGTGTATGGTCTTTCAGAATCTTGGCAAACAGAGAATCAGCTGCACGTTCAAAGAAGAGGAAGTCACAGTACCTTCTTGACTTGGAACACCAAGTAAATTTTCTTGAGAAGGATATCACTTTGATGCAAGAAAAAGAGATGCTTTTGGAGGTGAGACATCATATTTGCAACTATGAAATTGTCATATCTAAACTCCGTATAAAAACTATTCATGTAATGAACTTAGTGAATTTATATTGTTGTTGCATGCAGAATGCTAAAAACATGCTGATTAATGAGAAGAAGGAGTTCATGATTCGACTTGAATCGTTGGAGCAACAAGCAAAACTTCATGACGGTACACATCATCAAATTAATTTCCAGTAATACTTAAGCAAGTTTTTTGTTTTGAAATCTATAGTAAGGTTAAATTTTTCGAACATCAACGCTTGTAACTGGGTAATCTTTGTTTATGACCTCAGTCGTGTAGTAATTTTAAATCATATTTGATATTTTCATGCATAAAAGCACATTTAAGATTTTCATGCTTTAGGCAGGATTTTATTAGATCCTTAACTCTGAGACACATTTATTATTCTCTCCGCTATACCATAGACATAATATTTGTTGTTATGTGTGAACAAAATAATTCGGTTGCATGCAGAAATCAAAAGTCCAAAGGCGACGACAACGTTGAACGAACAATTGAGTGTGGAAGCACAACAGCTGACGGAAGTATTAGCATCGAACGAACAACTGAGTGTAGAAGTCCAGCGGCTAAAGATGGCAATAGGTGATGTGATGCATAACGATGGCTATCAAATTGACCTAAACATGTTGCAGCAACTCACCATCAATGAGTCCGATCAGCCACAGACAAGCAAGCAGCCCTGACTTTTATGGACAAAACAAAGGGAGTTCGGTGACATTGGCAATCCTATGGGTTCTAGGATCGGAGTTATATTTAGTTATTTTTTTCACATATATTGTGGATCATGTTGAGAGTCAAAAAAATCTGTCTCAATAGTCTTGCTCATAATGATAGATAGATTTAATGATTGTAACCGTGAGGTCTCAAACAGTATGACCTTTTTGATTTTATTTTTTGTTATATCTAGTTATGTTTTTCCAGTGAAGCTATGTGTGTTTTTTTAGGTCGATAATTAAGCATATGTAACTTTATTAATTTCTCTATGATAATTCATTAGAGACTTTTATAACTTCTATTAATTTAATTGAAGTAATTTCTATTTTTATACTCAAAATCAAGTTGTAAGTTATATACATCTCAGTGATGTATAAAATCATATCCAAGATCTTAGTATCAAGACTGCAGCCTCGCTTGAAGGTTTGGTTTCTCCTAATCAGTCAGCATTTGTGGAGGACAGACTTATATCGGATAACATCCTGATAGCACACGAAGTGGTTCACGGATTAAGAACTCATAACTCCATATCAAAAAACTACATGGCGATCAAAACGGATATGTCAAAAGCTTTTGACAGAGTTGAATGGAGTTATCTGAAGCAACTTCTTATGGCTTTAGGATTCAATGTGATCTGGGTCGAACTGGTGATGAAATGTCTAACAACTATTACCTATTCCGTGCTCATCAACGGTCAAGCTGAACATCAGGGACGCTTAAACGGAATGCGGTTCTCAGAGGATGGTCCTTCAATACACCATCTTCTTTTTGCGGATGACACCTTATTTGTTTGTAAAGCGAATGAGGACCAATGTGGAGTGGTTAAAGACATCTTAAGGATTTATGGTGAAGCTACAGGTCAAGTCATCAATCTTGAAAAGTCCTCAATCACCTTTGGAAACGAGGATGAGGTAAAGGTTATAGTTAAAGCAGCTCTAGGAATCACAAATGAAGGTGGAGCTGGTACATACCTTGGTCTACCTGAATGCTTCAGTGGATCGAAGAAAGATATGTTGGCCTTCCTTCATGAAAAGTTAAAGAACAGGCTATCAGGTTGGTTCGCCAAATCCTTATCGCTAGGAGGTAAAGAGATTCTTCTGAAAATTGTGGCTATGGCCATGCCGGTGTTCGCGATGTCCTGTTTCAAGCTCCCAAAAGCAACCTGCAGTCTCTCTCTAGTGCAATGTCTTCTTTCTGGTGGAGCTCGGTAGAAAACCAAAGGAAAATTCACTAGATAGCTTGGGATAGATTATGCTTGTCCAAAGATCAGGGTGGGTTGGGATTTAAAGACATTGAGCTCTTTAATCAAGCTTTGCTAGCTAAACAAGCTTGGAGACTGATTCAGTTCCCGGATTCACTCTTTGCTCGGTTCATAAAAAGCAGGTATTATCCGGAAAATAGCTTTCTAATGGCTGGATTAGGTAGTAGACCATCGTATGCATGGAGGAGCATTCTATATGGTCGAATACTTCTGGATAAGGGTCTTAAACAAAGAGTGGGAGATGGATCTTCCCTACATGTTTGGACCACTCCTTGGTTAGAGGATGGCAGAATGCGAGCTCCTTTAATGAAAAATATCCTGGTTGATTTGGAGTTAAAATTTTGTGACTTGATAAACCCAACAACAAAGGATTGAGATTTGTTATGTTTAGAGGAACACTGAAGCTTGATCATGTTCTGAAGAAGATGAACTTCAAAAGATGCATAAAGGAGCCTATTGTGTACCTCAAGAATGACAAGAAAGAAAGTCTGGTAGTGGCAATCTATGTTGATGACTTGTTTGTGACAGTAACTTCACAAAGAGTCATTGATCAGTTTAAAAGGGATATGTCAAGGGAGTTTGAGATGTCAGACCTCGGAAAGTTGACATATTATCTTGGTATTGAAGTAGTACAAAGAGCGGATGGGATAAGAATAAAACAAGAAGGTTATGCTCAAGGTATTCTTATCGATACTAAGATGGATTCGTGTAACTCAACGCACATACCAATGGATCCTGGTATGGAGATATCAAAGGCTGAAGAGCAACCTGAGATTGATGCCACAAGATATAGAAGAACGATTGGGTGTTTAAGGTATATGCTTCACACACGACCCGACTTGGCTTTTGCTGTAGGAGTTTTGAGCCGGTATATGCAGAGTCCGAGAGAGGTACATGGACAAGCTCTTAAACACTTGGTAAGGTACGTGAAAGGAACCACCAACTTAGGCTTGTTCTACAAGTGTGATGGGTTGAGTAAGGTTGTTGGGTACAGCGACAGCAGTTACAAAGCTGATATTGATGATGGAAGATGTACTGGAGGTCATGTGTTTTATCTCGGTTCATCATTAATCACTTGGACCTCACAGAAACAACACACAGTGGCGATGTCATCATGTGAAGCTGAGTTTATGGCAGCTACAAAAGCATCAAATCAAGCCATATGGTTGAAGGAGTTGCTAAGAGAAGTTCTTAGTCCAGATGAGAAGATCTTACTAAGAATTGACAACATGTCAACCATAGCTCTAAGTAAGAATCCAGTGTTCCATGGAAGGAGTAAACACATACTCACAAAGTATCACTTTATTCTTGAGTGTGTGGAGAATGATCAGATAGAAGTGGAGCATGTTCCTGGTGAGGAGCAGAAGACGGACATTCTTACTAAGCCACTAGCAAGAATCAAGTTTAGAGAAATGAGAAATTTGATTGGAGTACAAGAGATCGAAGCACCCGGAGTTCAAGTTGGAATTAAGGTGGAGAATTTTGGATAATCCCAACTTGAGGAACAAGCTATCTCCTAGGAAGTTGCCAAAAGAGATAGAAATAGAAAAGAGGAAAAGTTCCTAAAATCTTAAGTTGTAATATGTTAATTCTAATAGGTTTAGGAAAAGTTAAACCTATAAATATAAGAGTCTATGGAGAGGTGTTCCATAAGACTTGAGAGAGATTTAGTTTTTGAGAGAGTTTTCTAAATCAATAATAAGAGAGGTGTTCTTATATTTCAAGTTCTTTTCTTAGAGTGATGAGTCTCGTGGAAGAGAAGACGTACCGTACAGATCCGTCGTTCTCGCTGGTCAGCGTTAGTCACCACCGTTGGTAGGACAGCCACCGTGTTTCACCGGAGATGTCAGCCGTTATCACTGGAGCAGTCGTGGTCCATCGGAGATGTCGATAAGGGTAAGGAAATCCTATTTTCTTATGTAGCTTGCACAAGAAGTTTCTGGCCTTGTCTTATGATTTGTTATTGTCGTTGTTTTTGTTTTGTTGTTGAGCCATGGGGAAGTAGCCACCGTGTGCTTAAACCGTCACGTTCAGCCGTTGAGGAGATTCACCGAGAGTAAACGCCGAGAAAAGGTAAGCGGCAAGCTTTATTTGTGACGTTGCTATGTGTTGTTTCGATTATTAAACCAAAGACTATAACCAAAGTAAACCGAGGATTCTAAGTTGTGTAATGAAGTTCAGCACCGGGATTAATTGTCGTGATATTTGACTTGTGGTGTAATGAATTATTAGATTGTTGGTTTAATTTAATCATTAAACTAAGTCTAATTAATTATTTGGAAAATACCAGCTCAGTTAAATCAGTTTGGTTATTAGATTAAATCATGGATTATTATTAAAATATAATCTTTGATCGTTTAATCTACACCATTGCAGTTTGAGATTGGTATCGAGTTTGTTGTTGCTGGCCTTTTATCAAGGATTCAATTCGTGTGGCCAAGGTGAGGACAAGTTGGTATCAAATGTGTTTGGATAGTTGCTTAGTCTAGGGTTAAGCTGAGTATATCTATAAGTTGCATATATTATAAGTAATCGTATTTGTTTGTTGAAGGTATTAATATTTATAAGTATATAAATATATTTTTATAAAATATAAAAAAGAGAACTAGTATCTTAGAGTAATATATTGAACTAAAATGTATATTTTATGTGGGTTATTTGATGATTGCGTGAATACATGTTTTGTTGTGGTAAAATAAGTGCTTGTGTGTGAGAAGATAGGTGCCAAGGGCACGTAGATGCGGGTGAGCCGCAGCGAGTCCTGCAAGGAGAATTCCTTGTAGTTGTGTGGTGGTCTACGGGCGCGGAATGCGGGTAGATCAGGATGGCTGACGAGTCGACGTGTGGGAAATGCTAGGAATAAGTGCAAGAGGCGCTTGGGATCCGTAAACATGAGCACGAGTGATTGATGCTAGGACGAAGTGAAAGAGGCATGGAGGTTCCATAAGCATGGTGCATGAAGAAGTGCGAAAGCATGAGGGATCTGATAATGCACGAGGATAGCGTGTGTTGACACGTTGTATCCGACCCATCTATAGGGCGGTTATGGGACGTAGTCTCATTTGTGTGCTGTGTGCGTATGTTTGTGTGTCAGGACACAATGATTGCTGCTTGTCTTAGGTTTAGACTGTGTGATTGTCTAAGCATGTGTGGGTGTGGAGACTTCGGGAGCCCTAAAGCTTTCTCTCACTGAGTAATTATCAATTACTCACCCCTCTCTTTTTGCAGGTTAGTTAAGCGAAGTGTGTCTTTTTCCGTTGTTAGCTGGTGGTTTTTGCATTTAAAGAGCGTTTTGGGTCGGGTCAGGAAGTTAACCCGTTGACCAGCTCCGGGTACCGAGTTCGGGTGTTACAATTTTTGTATCAGAGCCAGGTTATGTCAAACCGGTCTGACCCGGGAGGCAGTCATGAGGGAGATTGAATTTCTCGGCCGTGGAGGCTTAGAAGATGAAGTGATAAGTTGACTTGAGTAGTTAACGTTAATGGAAAGAATGCTACCGTGGACAGTAGTTTTTCTTGGAGTCGTATATAGCAATTGGGAGTTGTTAAAGTATTTGCCAGTATGGTTAAACCAATTACTCGACTCATATGGAAGGACGTGATGTTCAAGTGGACGAAGGTTTGAGATAATAGTTTTAAAAGTCAAATGGATATTTGATGAAAAATCGAAGTTAATATTGTTGAGTGAAATTTTTGGAGTTGGTGCCAGAAATTTAAAGATGAGGTGTTTTATAAAGATCACTAGTCAAGGTTATTCTAGTGCTTGGAGAGCACAAAAGGTAATTGCAGCGGAGGAAGTGGAAATAAGAAGTGTGTGAGGAAACCACACAATAATTCACATTATGGACTTCTACAGAGAATGTGTATGTGTGATAAAGATGATTTTTTAAAAAATATTGCTTGTCATTTCAATTGAGATATGTTGTTTAAAATTCAAAGTTTTCTTAACCCGAACGGAAAAGGGTGTGGTGACAATGGAGATTGATAGTGGACTGCTACGAACGACTAGTAGTAGGGACACAACTTGGGTAGTTGTAAAGTTGGATGTGTCAAGACGAAAGATGTTGAAAAAAAAAAGTGGTTGATTTTATTACTGGGGCTTTAGAGAGAGCCTTAGAAAATGTATGTTATTCTAGAAAAAAAATGATTGGAAGAATAGAAAAACGCTAAGACTACAACATATGAAATTTGATAGGTGGTATAGGAATCCACTAAGGTTAGTGAAAAGGAATTCACTAAGGACTATAAGGAGACATAATTTCGATTTGGTGTTTGTTTATTGTAGAACGAATATTATGTGGCGAAGGTAGATTAAATGAGAAGTATTACTTTGAGGAAACAAATGCATGGAAGCGTGAAACCTAAAAGAAACGGAATTCCTAAGAGAGTTTTATGGAAACACTATGCTAATTTTTTAAAAAAATGGGAAACCTTCATAGGGACGTTAGCATTGCAGAGTGAGCGCAGTGGAAGCGTAGTTAGTCACAAAGCCACACGTTTTATGGAGCCATTAAGGTCATGGTTATGATTATACTACAAGATGTTGTTAAACAAAGTTGTTTATTTCTGAAGCAATTATTTTTTTCACAAGTCAAGGTAATGGAAAAACTTTTTGTCTGAAATTGGATTATTCTATTCAAGTGTTAGAACTATTTGAAGAATGTGTGTTATGTCTAATTGAAAGATAGATAAAGGAACTATGACACCTTACGTTCCAATTGGTCATATGGATAACATCAGATACGCTATAATATAAGATAAAGATTTGTATTTGTTGAATCAAAAGTGGAATAGTAAATGCAGAGAGAAATTTTTCTAGTGAACGAAAACTAGAGTTGTTACACTATAACCAAGTGAAAACTTGTGATTCGTTGTTGATCAGAAAAGTTTGGAAAGAATTCAAACCGGGCATGTAGGAGAAGGACACTCCAAGTTAGTTGGATAATCAAAAATGTTGAGGATAAAAAAAAAAAAAACACTCCAAGTTGAGACGAAAACTAAGTGGAGGATATACCGATTCGTAAATTCAAGGACAAATTTATTTCAAGTAGGGGAGAATTATAACATCCCCAATTTTATAATTGGTAGTTGGGTCAAATTACTTAGTACGGCCCATTAATGATACATGTGAATTAAACACAAAAACGACGAGGGTTTATGTGTGGCGAGTATGTGCGTATATTACATTTCCTTCTGCATTTGCCGTCAAAGAGAAATGCAAACCTAAACCCTAAGAGCAGACCAGTATTTTGATATGTGAGTCCCTTGTTGTTGATGCCATTTGTTTCGTAAGGAGTTCGTGATGTTGTTGTTACTGTGATGAGAAGACGTACCGTACACCAGGTCGAGTTGGTCGAGCCGTCTGGCTATTTTGTCTTTTAGCGTTTTTAGGGCTTCCACTACTTTTTCTATATAAGGGCTTGTACCTGCAGCCACCAAAGAGTCCAGCTTTTTAGAGAGTCAGAAACCTAGTTTTTACCTTTTTGGGGATTATTCCTTTTGCACTTTTATTTTCTTAGATCTTGTACTTCTTTTAAAGGAGAAAAAGACTAAATTCTTCAATATTGTTGGTTTCATAACTTTCTTAATATTGAGAATTTGAGTTTGGTTCTTTCTTCAATATTATAGATCTTTTATTTATCTTTCTAACGATGCAAGTTTCAGTATTTTTTGGGTTTATGACTTTGTTTGATTTGGTCAAGCTTGATTGTTGTAGATCTCTTCTGGGCTAGATGTTCTTAATGCTGATCCTATATCTGAGAGGGTAGGATCTGATTTCAAGCCTCTTAGCATCACACCAATGTCTAAGGAGCATAGATAAGGCTAGATCTAGAGACTATCATTAGGCTTGCTAAGAGATTAGAAGTCTTGTTTGATTTTTGACATATTGCTTAATGCATGCTTGTGTAGATTCTTTACTTTGTGAGAACAAGTCTAGAGATGCATGAGTTTGATTGTTTCTTGCCATGAGAGTGGATTAAACATGTCTTAGAAATATATATCTAGAGATTAGCTCAAGTTGTTTGAGATTTGTTGACCAAGTTAGATGACCTCAATCATAGTCCAGCCCATGAATTCATCCTCAAGACCTTCCTTGTTTATTGATTTCTTAGCTTAAATTATGTTGTTTGATCGTAGTTTGATTCGTTTTGGCATTGCTCTGTTTTTTTTGTGTTGCTCTGTTTTGCGTATTCGTTTTGGCATTGCATGAAAAGATGCAAATGCAATGCAACGAAACTCTAATGCAAGAACAGTCCTAAAGCTATGCAATAATGGTCAAAATGTATAGCAAAAGATGCAAAAGATGTGAATATATTAAGGAAAAACAGGGTAAAATATATGAACATCATGAATCAAAGGTTAACATCACAGTATAATGATCTCAATATGAAGTTTGAAGGTCTGAACTCAAGAGTGAAGTATATGGAGAGCAATATAGCATCTACTTCAGCTCCAAAACCCACCCAAATCCCTGGAAAAGCAGTTCAAAACCCAAGGGAGTTTACTGCCAAAGCCATTCATATCTTTGAAGAAGAAGTCACTGAGGACAGTGAAGTTCAAGTTGGGGAGGATTGGTCATTTCTTGAAGCGCAGAGTGAAGTTTGTGCAAAGCAGACTGAATCCGGTATTGCACTCGACCAGGTGCTCGGGTACCCACTCGACCGAGTGAGTGTTCGAGTGGTCGATCGAGCTGAAGAGTCAGAAGCTGTCAAGCCTGCTAAGTACATCCCTCCTGCTTACAAACCGCCTCTACCATTCCCATGACGTTTCAAGGCACAGAAGCTTAAGGAATTAAGGGAAATCATTAAGAAAAAAGAAATGTTGGCTTTGCAACAAGAGGAAGAGAAGGCTTTGAAGGAAGAGGTTGTGATTGAGAAACAAGAAGAAGTGATGGCCATACAAGAGATTATCATTGCTTACCAAGAAGAAGAGAGAGGACCTGGCTTGGAACAGTATGATCCATATCCTCTCTATAAGGATTTTTTGCTTGATTTATCAAAGAAGAAGGCTCAAGCTCAAGATGAGAAGGATCTTGAAGACCTTGGAGGAGTAATCATCCCAATTAAGCTTAAGGATCCAGGTCCATTCTATCTGCCTTGCACACTTAGCTATCTTCACTACAACCAGTGCTTATGTGACTTGGGAGCATCTATCAGTGTGATGCCCTATTCTATAGCACAAAAGCTTGGGCACACTGACTTCAAGTCCACCAACCTTCATATATGCCTAGCTGATGGTTCAAACAGAGATGTGGTTGGCAAGTTGGAGAATATTCCAGTCAAGATAGGAAGAGCAAGGGTTCATACAGATTTTGTGGTATTGGAGATGGACAAGGAACCTGAAGATCCTATCATCCTTGGGAGGCCATTCTTAGCCACAGTTGGAGCTGTTATTGATGTTAAGGAAGGTCTTGTGACCTTGAACATTTCTGAGGGTATAGCTATGAAGTTTAACATCTATAACCCAACCAACCTTCCTACCATTGATGATCAACCTTTTACTATCAAGGACAAAGGTGGTCATGAAGGTTTAAGTGAAGTGGCAACTCCAAAGGACAATCTCTCTCTTCAAGAAGATTTTGTGGAAAAGCTTAAGAGGTCAGTTCAAGAGTTGACTGGTATGGTTAAGGATCTCCAAGTCAAGCTAAACAAGAGGTCTTTGAGGAAAGCAAGACCAAGGCTCAAAATCAAGAAGAAATATGGTTTGTGTGTTAAGGGTGAGGTGATCAAGGATCAGACTCACAGTGATCAAGAAGTGCCAGGGAGGATTTCATCACCTCCTTGGTATCTAAACAAAGCCTAAGAAGGTAACCAAAGTCAAACTTAGTGACTCTAAACAAGCTCACTAGGGAGGAAGTCCCTAAGGTATCCTTGTATATAATGATTAGGATTTTGTTATTTTGATATTTGATTTGGTGTTTTCATGGTCAGGGAAGCAAGGGAGTTTAATTAGAAGAAGAAAAGGAGACTCGCGGTCCAGCTCGACCCCCCCCACTCGAGCACGTACTCGACCGAGTCTCGGTCGATTCCCATCGTAGAACTACCCCAATCTCCACCTCCAAGTCATCCACAAGACCCCAACTACACTTTTGACAGCATGCAAGAGGATGTGGACAGTTTCTTCTCCAATACTTGAGGTACCACTATCACCTTCCCTTGTAAATACCATTGCATTTGATGTTGTGTTTTGTTTTTGATCTTGAATCCTCTTACAAATTTCTTTCACACAGAGGACTGTGTGATTTAAGTTTGGGGGAGGGTTTGAGATAGCATTTGATATTGTGTTTTGTGTTCTTATTTCAAATTTTTAGCATCATCATGTTAGTATTTGCATAGCATCTAAGGCATAGAAAAACCCTAAAAATTTGAAATTTTTTGCAAAAATCTTTATAAAAAAAGAGTGTTCATGTAGTTTGCATTGCATAATAGCATCTTGTTTAGCATGTTTCATGTAGGATTGTATAATATTTGCATTAGGGATCTATGATGAGTTTTGCCTTGTTAGCTTGTTTAATTCACTAGACTAGGATCAATGCCCAAGTTAATAGTACTTTGATGCTAGTTGAGTGGTTAGAAGCATAAGATTGAACCAAGCCTTGAATTCCTGCATTGCATTTGGTCTAAATTGAAGCATGTTGTGATTTGATGCCATTTCCTATTTATATGAACCTAATATTGACTTGTAATTATCAGTTTGTGCATTGCTTTAAACTCATGGATACCATATACATATTTGGATCATCTTTCTCCTTTTTACCACTCTTGTTGATCCAAGTAGCTGATTGAATCATTAAAATCAGTTTCCAATACCCTTAACCAACCCTTCTTTCAAGCCATGTTTATTCTTGAGTGTGTAAGGCCTATTTTGGGATTGAGCTTGGTAGAAAGTGTTAGGTTTGAACTGACAAGAATAATGCCTTGTGTAGTTCTAGTTTGCATTTTCCAAACTAGATAGGACTAGGTGATTTCATTGTTGGGTTTGGGATTTGGTTGTTTGAAAAAGAAAGAAAAGAAAAGAGGAAAAGAGAAAGAAAAGGTTAGAGTCTTTAGGAGGGGAATGTGTTTAAGTAAAATCAAATTCTAGTGAAAGAATGGGAAGTATGATATTGTTTAAAGATGGTTTCAGTCAAAGAAAAGAAGGAAAGAAAAAGAAGAGTATAGCAAAATGCTTTTATGTCTTAAGAATAAGAAGAAAAGA
>NC_025685.1:20458358-20460023 GCF_000633955.1 Camelina sativa | reverse complement strand
GAGCACAAGAGGAGCCAACTCGACCGGTCACTCGACCGAGCACCAGGTCGAGTTGGTCGAGCCGCCTGGCTATTTTGTCTTTTAGCGTTTTTAGGGCTTCCACTACTTTTTCTATATAAGGGCTTGTACCTGCAGCCACCAAAGAGTCCAGCTTTTTAGAGAGTCAAAAACCTAGTTTTTACCTTTTTGGAGATTATTCCTTTTGCACTTTTATTTTCTTAGATCTTGCACTTCTTTTAAAGGAGAAAAAGACTAAAATTTTCAATATTGTTGGTTTCATAACTTTCTTAATATTGGGAATTTGAGTTTGGTTCTTTCTTCAATATTATAGTTCTTTGATTTATCTTTCTAATGATGCAAGTTTCAGTATTTTCTGGGTTTATGACTTTGTTGTTCATCATGTGTTCTTGTGAGTAGTTGCTTAGGATCTTGAGGATGGGTTAGGCTGGGTTGTGTTTGAGGTTTGTTTGATTTGGTCAAGCTTGATTGTTGTAGATCTCTTCTAGGCTAGATGTTCTTAATGCTGATCCTATATCTGAGAGGGTAGGATCTGATTTCAAGCCTCTTAGCATCACACCAATGTCTAAGGAGCATAGATAAGGCTAGATCTGGAGACTATCATTAGGCTTGCTAAGAGATTAGAAGTCTTGTTTGATTTTTGACATATTGCTTAATGCCTGCTTGTGTAGATTCTTTACTTTGTGAGAACAAGTCTAGAGATGCATGAGTTTGATTGTTTCTTGCCATGAGAGTGGATTAAACATGTCTTAGAAATATATGTCTAGAGATTAGCTCAAGTTGTTTGAGATTTGTTGACCAAGTTAGATGACCTCAATCATAGTCCAGCCCATGAATCCCTCCTCAAGACCTTCCTTGTTTATTGATTTCTTAGCTTAAATCCTGTTGTTTGATCGTTGTTTGATTCGTTTTGGTATTGCTCTGTTTTTCTTGTGTTGCTCTGTTTTGCGTATTTGTCCAGCTCGACCCTGCACTCGATCTACACTCGATCGAGTGCTTGCTCGAGTTCCAACCCAGAACTTGTGTTTATGATTTGTGTTTGTCCTGTTTCACTCTAGTTGCATTTCTGTTGCATTCATTTAGTATCCTGTTCATTACTTACCTTGCATTAGTTCAATACTTGCATTATCATAGTTTCTATTTCTGTTTTAGCTTCATAATTGTCATAATCATTCTGTTCCATTTGCATTTAGCTCCTAGTTCTTGTAGTTTTACTTTCTGCATTTTACATTTCATCATAGGATTGTTAGTGACAAACAACCTTTACATCTGGCTTGACTTAGACTCATATGCACATCTTGATTGTTCACAAACACTCAGATTGGATTGACACCTCTTAAACTACAACTGCATAAGGGGAATTGAAACACCTTGCTTTCACCATTGTTCATCATCATAACATTCACATTCCATTTCACCCACCACAAAAAAATATCAGTTTCAATTCAACTCAGCAAATTGTTTAGCCTCCTCAAGCTTTCCATTGGCTTGCCCAACCAACAATTGTTGCATCATAGCTCTTAAGTCTTGTTCCTGGCCTTAGTTAGTCTGAAACCCTAGTGGGGGACACAATTGTGGCTGGAACACCTGTTGTTGCTGCTTGGGTTGGTAGTTTGGTTGTTGTTGAGGTTGTTGAGGCTGTTGAGG
>NC_025685.1:20388185-20458300 GCF_000633955.1 Camelina sativa | reverse complement strand
AAGAGAGATTGTTATTCTTGAATCCTCCTTGGTTGTAACCTTTGAATCCTCCCTGGTTTTGCATGTAGCACAACTCAGCAAACTCCCTATCTCCTTCTTGGACTGGAGCTTCTTCTTCACCAATGAAATGGATTGTCTTTGGTTGGCTTAGGAGAATCTTGTCAAGTTTCTCATTGACCATCTTTAAATCCTGCTTGTATTTGTCCTCTTGATCAGTGGAGGTGATCCTTATGGTTCTATCATAATCTTCATTATAATTACCATCTGATTGAGCAAGATTCTCTACCAACTCCCAGCCTTCTTCCACATTCTTGTTGAGAAAGTTTCCATTGAAGGCTGTATCAAGTAGCATTCTAATCTTGGGTAGAACTCCTCTGTACAAAGTGCTGAGCAAAGACTCATTGCTGAATCCATGGTGGGGACACTGAGTTTGGAATCCTTTAAATCTCTCCCATGCCTCACAAAAGCTTTCATTATTTCTCTGTGCAAAACCTGAGATTTCATTCCTCAACCTAGCAGTCCTTGCATTGGAGAAGAACTTGGCCAGAAAAGCTTTCTTGCATGCATCCCATGTGGTTATTGCTCCAGTAGGAAGAGTCTTCTCCCAGAGATGAGCTTTGTCTCCAAGGGAAAATGGGAATAGCCTTAACTTGAAGCCATCTTCACTCACTCCATTGATTTTTGTGAGTCCACATATCCTGTCAAACTCATCAAGGTGATCTAGAGGATCCTCCATTGGCAACCCATGAAATTTGTTGGCTTGTATCATGGAGATCCATCCACTCTTGATTTCATAATTATTATTGGCAACTGCAGGAGGCACAATACCAGCTCTTTGGTTGTGTGTGTTAGGTGCATCCCCAACACCAATGTTCCTTGCCCTTGGAGCGTGTTGATCTTGTTGCTCCATTAGCACTTGTTGTTCTTGTTCCTGATTGATTCTTGGTTTCTGCTGTCTCAGGTCCCTTGTTGGTCGGTTGATGTGATCAAGGAGTCTCTGAAGATTATGATGACCCTTGGATCTTGTTTGCATCAATAGACACGAGTACAGACTCGGACAGACACTCGGTCGAGCGCAGGCTCGAGTGGATGGTCGAGTCGACTGGGAAGTGACGTCTATTTGTATTCGGCTTCTGACTCGATCACGAACTCGAGCACTCACTCGGTCGAGTGGAGGTCGAGTTGGAGGTTGAGTTGGTACCTGAAACTCAATCACAAACAAGCAGTAGAAGAATCGAGATCAGTAGTGAACAAGGAGATAAAGGAACTTAATCTTAGACTAATATAGACCCTAATTATCACAAATAAACACTCAAATGGGCAACAACGCCAAATTGAAACTAATATCTTTCTTGGTGTGTGAAATGGAATGTGAATGAATGATATGATGATGAACAATGGTGAAAGCAAGGTGTTTCAATTCCCCTTATGCAATTGTAGTATAAGAGGTATCAATCCTAAATGAGTGAATGCAAGCAATCAGGATGTGCAATACTTGTCTAAGTTAAGCCAATTATAGAGGGTGTTTGTCACTAACAACCTATTGCAGAATGTAAAGTGCAGAATGTAAAAGCTGAATGGAAAAGATACTAAATGTAATGGAACAGAATGATTATGGCAATAATGAAACTAGAACAGAGATCAAACTATAGCATGTAATGAACTAATGAAAGGAAAGTAATGAACAGGAAACNATAGTCTAGCCCATGAATCCCTCCTCAAGACCTTCCTTGTTTATTGATTCCTTAGCTTAAATTATGTTGTTTGATCGTTGTTTGATTCGTTTTGGCATTGCTCTGTTTTTCTTGTGTTGCTCTGTTTTGCGTATTTGTTNCTCAATCACAAACAAGCAGTAGAAGAATCGAGATCAGTAGTGAACAAGGAGATAAAGGAACTTAATCTTAGACTAATATAGACCCTAATTATCACAAATAAACACTCAAATGGGCAACAACGCCAAATTGAAACTAATATCTTTCTTGGTGTGTGAAATGGAATGTGAATGAATGATATGATGATGAACAATGGTGAAAGCAAGGTGTTTCAATTCCCCTTATGCAATTGTAGTATAAGAGGTATCAATCCTAAATGAGTGAATGCAAGCAATCAGGATGTGCAATACTTGTCTAAGTTAAGCCAATTATAGAGGGTGTTTGTCACTAACAACCTATTGCAGAATGTAAAGTGCAGAATGTAAAAGCTGAATGGAAAAGATACTAAATGTAATGGAACAGAATGATTATGGCAATAATGAAACTAGAACAGAGATCAAACTATAGCATGTAATGAACTAATGAAAGGAAAGTAATGAACAGGAAACTTAATGAATGCAACAGAAATGCAACTAGAATGAAATAAGAAACAAGACAGGACAGACACAAATCATAAACAAGAGTTCTGGGAATGAACTCGAGCAAGCACTCGATCGAGTGTAGATCGAGTGCAGGGTCGAGCTGGACAAAAACGTAAAACAGAGCAATGCAGACAAAACAGAGCAAGACAAAAGTAAATCAAACAACGATCAAACAACAGGATTTAGACTAAGAAATCAATAGACAAGGAAGGTCTTAGGGATGGATTCATGGGCTGAACTTATATTGTGGTTATCTAACTTGATCAACAAACCTCAATCAACATGAGCTAATCTCTAGACATTAATCTCTAAGAACATGTTAATCCACTCTCATGGCAAAAACAATCAAGCTCATATATTTCTAGACTTGTTCTCACAAAGTAAAGAATCTATACAAGCAAGCCTTAAGCAATATGTCAAGAATCAAACAAGACTTCTAATCTCTTAGCAAGCCTAATGATAATCTCTAGATCTAGCCTTATCTATGCACCTTAGACGTTGGTGTGATGCTAAGAAGCTTGAGATCAAACCCTACCCTCTCAGTTATAGGATCAGTATTAAGAACATATAGCCTAGAAGAGATCTACAACAATCAACCTTGACCAAATCAAATAACCACAACATCCATCCAGCCTAAACCATCCCTAAGAGCTAAGGAAACTACTCACAATCACACATGATGGACAGCAAACTCATAAACCCAGAAAAACACGAAACTTGCATGATTACAAAGATAAAACAAAGATCTACAATATTGGAGAAGGAATCAAACTCGAATTCTTGATACTTTGAAAGTTATGAAACAAACAAGTATGAAGAATCTTGTGTTTTCTCCTTCAAAAGAGGTACAAGATCTAAGAAAATAAAAGTGCAAAAATCATAAATCTCCAAAAAGGGTAAAATACTAGGTTTGAGAATATCTAAAAAGCTGCCCCCTTGTGGCTGCAGGGTACAAGGTCCTTAAATAGGAAAAAGGAGGGGAAGCCCTAAAAATGCTAAAAGACAAAATAGCCAGGCGGCTCGGCCAACTTCACCCGGTGCTCAGTTGAGTGACCGGTTGAGTTGGGTTTTCTTGTGCTCTTTCCACTCGGTCGAGTCACTCTCAGCACACGGTCGAGTGTCTGGTCGAGTGGGCAGTCGAGTGGGACTCCGGACCTTGGTCCTCCAGCCTTAACTCCTTTGGTTTCTCCTCATGATTGCTTCACTTCTCCTCAGCATTGCTTCCATGCTCCTTAGGCTCCAAAATCACCTGTTTATGCAAGAAAAGATGCAAATGCAATGCAACTACACTGTAATGCAAGAAAAATCCTAAAACTATGTAATAATGGTCAAAAAGGATAGCAAAGGATGCAAAAGATGTGAATATATTAAGGGAAAACAGGGTAAAATATATGAACATCAGAAATCTAACGATAAAGCAAGAGGATTGCACTGGGTAGCCTGGGATAAGGTGTGTAAGGACAAGGGCGACGGCGGGTTGGGCTTTCGTACATTAGAACAATTTAATGATGCAATGTTGGCTAAACAATATTGGCGGTTAATTTATTACCCGGAATCCCTAATGGCTCGGGTCATGCGAGGCAGATACTTTCGGAATAAACACCCTTTACACGCTAAGAAGCCGTATTCCCCCTCGTTTGCTTGGAGGAGTATTTATTCTACTCAAGGCTTGGTGAAATTTGGTGCAAGGTGGGCGATAGGCTCAGGATGTCATATTTTGGTATGGCGAGATCCCTGGATACCGGATAATCAGCCAAGACCGGCTAATGGGCTAATGGCAGAGGTCGCCTGTTACATCCCAATTTAAGGGTTAATCACTTAATTAATCCTATTACTAAGGAGTGGCATATGCCAATTCTTGAGGAGTTTATGGACCCAACAGACATTCAAATTATTCAAGCTATGGAGATCAGTAAAGTTTACAAACTGGATAAATTGATTTGGCACTATACTAAATCGGGGAAATATTCGGTAAAGTTGGGTTATCGGCTAGCACGTGAATTAATCACAAAGGTTGAATTTGGGCCGTCTTGTATGGCCCTTAGGGCACAGGCTTAGAAACTGGAGGTTCCCTCGAAGGTTCAACATTTTTTCTGGTAGATTACCTCTGGTTCCCTTCCAGTGATGGAACGACTTGCTCATCGGGGTGTTCGGAGGTGGAGACTATCAATCACGCACTATTTGAGTGTTCTCATTCTCGTCGGATCTGGGATTTATCTTCCGTTGACTTTACTTCCGGGGATTTTCCTTCTGGTTCCATATACACGAATCTAGATTATATATTTTGGCGGGTGTTTTCACAGGCGGGCACTCCGAGTATACGTCTTCGTCTGCCATGGATTGTCTGGTCAATTTGGAAAGATAGGAATAAAAAAGTTTTTCAGGGTTGTGAGGCAGAACCAAGCGAGGTTATTAATCAGGCGGACAATGATAAATTGTTATGGGAAGAGGCTAAGTCCTTCTATTCAATTGCCCTAGATCCTCTGCCTGAGGAATCTCGGGATCCTCTTCCCCGTTCTCAGGTTGATGGTTCTTGGAAGGTGTCGGAATTAGTGGCGATGGTGCAGTCTCCTGATGAATGGCCCACTTTCTCCAACCTCTTGGACGATTTCAACGTTCTCCGATCATCCTTCCCATCCTTCCAGCTGTCGCGGATTCCACAGACGTCAAACATACGGGCAAATTGTCTGGTTCGTTTTTCGAAATCTTTATCTTATGAGACTTCTTTTGTAAACTCTTATCCTCCGGTTTGGGCAACCAATCTTGGAGTTATTTTCTAGTTTAACGTTAAGTTGAAAAAAAAAAAAAAAGCATATATAAGCACATGTAGAATCAAGAATCATGACCATATATGATATCCGATAAATCCCAAATCGTTTATACTCCAATCCCATACCTGTTCTATTTTGGTCACATTTATACTTTGAAATTAATACTTGGCTTCGTATGATTTACATACAGTATTAATGAGCAACACACCATATATATTTGCAATAATACGCTTAAATTACGCGTTTTTAATTAATGCCCTGTTATTTATTGCAAGTATATTTACTGTTAGATAGAATACTCATGTATACTAGAAAATTTAGCCGTTAGTACAATTTTTTATAAACAACTCATTAAATTTGTACTTCAAGATATACATACAGACATACATACAATATATTGTATCTATATTAGTATTTTTGCAGCAATTTTATGAAATAAATCCTGGAGTTGGATTTATTTACAGGTATGCCATCATTTATTGTTAAAGCCATTAATTTATTATTTTAAATATTCACTAATGTATTTAACTCATGATTCTATTTAAAATTATAGAAAAACAATTAAAGGCAATATTACCTTAAAATTTAAATTTGATTCTTCTTTCATCTTTGTTTGCTTTTATTTTTTCATTTTTGAATCATCATATAATAGATGAAATCATTAAAAATCTAAAATTTTCTGCATATATTGTGACTCAAAATTAAAAAAACGGACATATATTACTCTATAAATAAAAATTGTGTGTTCACCAACCACTTCAGCTAAAATGTTTAGATAATAATTCAGAATCTTATTATTATAAAATCAAAATAAATCTAAATCCGAATGAGCCGGAAGTTTCACTTAATAAGAATCCAAATTTAAAATTTATATATGATTAGTTTGGTTTGTAAAGTTGATTTTGTTTTAATTCTACCCAATATTGTAGAATCTTAAATTGATATATCTAAACTTAATAGAATTCTAAAATTATGAATATTTAAACATACTTTAAGTTTAAAATAACACAGACGGGTTATATTGCATGACAGTTTGTATGATGGGACGGGTTTGAATCGATATTACTATAAATGGTGTATTCAGCAAGCACTTCGGCTAAAATATTTAGATAATAATTCAGAGTCTTATTATTATAAAATCAAAATAAATTTAAGTCTGAATGAGCCAGAACCTTCACTTAATAAGAATCCAAATTTAAAAATTATATATGATTAGTTTGGTTTGTAAAGTTGATTTTGTTTTAATTCTACCCTATATAGTAGAATTTTAAATTGATATATCTAAACTTAATAGAATTTCTAAAATTATGAATATTTAAACAAATTAAAAGTTTTAAATAACACAGATGGGTTATATTGCATGATGGTTTGTATGATGGGACGAGTTTCGATATTACTATAAATTAAAATATCATTAATATAATACTTAAACACCAGTTAAATCCTTATTTCACTATTTTTAACAATACCAATACAAGATATGTCGAATAAACTGATTTAACTAGGATTAGTATATGCAATCTTTAAAATTATTTTAAATAAACTCCAATAAAATAAGTAAATTTCAAAAATAAATATAAATTTGAAAATAAATAAATATAAATTAAACACACTTAGTTTGGAAATACAACTAAGAAACATGTTATATAATTTTTAAAAAATATAAATCATGATAATCAAACAATTTCTTATTACAAATAAGAATTATTTCTAAATTTTAAAATTAGATAAATGAAAATTTAAATCAAAATACAATATATAAAAATTTAAAATTTTTAAAATTAGATAAATAAAAATTTAAATCAAAATACAATATATAAAAATTTGTTCTGCGGTGTACCGTGGGTTATGATCTAGTTTAAGATATACAACTAAAACTAGTGTTTCTTAATCCAATCTGACCTTCAGCCGGAACAATGGTAGATCAGATAAGTATTGTACTGGAAACAAAAAAAAATCCAAAAAGACCCGTAAAAGTATCTATGAATTGGATGATTCAAACACATCGATTGATTCCGTTCACAAAATTCTTTTAAATCTTAAACATATTTTTAAAAAAAAAGAACTTTAAACATATTACAAAATCAAAGATTTAAATTTTTTTATTATTTTTATTATTCTAATAAAATTATGAATCAAACGCAAAACCATCATTATTGCCTTTTTAGTTTAAAATTTATGCATATTAACTGTATATCACACAAAAAACTACAAATTATACATGTATCAACTGTGTATTGTATACACTTTATACATCTAATTAAGATAGTATATAGTATAACTGATTTATAATTCTTTCTATATCAAAATAAAAGATGTTTTAAACCAAAGTAATTAAATAAAACTACCAAAATTACTTTATTATCTATATACTATAATTAATTAATTGTCTAAACAATATGAATAATTTGTGACTTTATTGCTCGCTTGGTCCATACCCATCGAATGTAGCAACTTAAGAACCAAAAGGCTCTTTGATCAAAAAAAAAAAATAAGAACCAAAAGGCTATGCGAAAAAGAGCACTGATCAAGTTGGCCCTTGCTAACAGCTTGATGCACTATTTCCCTTCAACCCTTTAAGTGAAATGCGGCAAAAGGAAGGAAATCCATGGACCGACCCCATCGTCTCCACCTAGTAAGAACTACCAGAGCACCCCAAGGACGCCTTCTGTATCCAGGGGTCGCGGACCGACCATAAAACCCTGTTCAATAAGTAGAATGCATTAGCTGTCCGCTCGCAGGTTGGGCATTTATAGATTTTCCTTTAAATCTTGTGATGTAATAGGTCATCGTTTAGAAATAGAAAATGTCTCCAAATTCAATAGATAGGAAATGAACTGTCCATAGTCCAAAAGCTTTCACCCTTTCCGATGTGTGACATTTCTTTATAATAGAAAGTAACATTTCTACACTTAAAAATGTTAGTATGTTACAAAGTATGTAAATTATGTTAGAGGGTTATGTATTTGCATTGTGTGTTTGTTGAAAGTTATGTATCCGCATGGATGGCCCCGAAATAAGATTAAAAAGCTGGACCTACCCGTACAAAATACTTGATCAGCGGAGGTTGCACGATGGTGACAATCATTGCTTCTACGTGAAACCAAGGATGAACAAAACTTTATTATTATTATTTAAAAAATGGATAAAGGAATAAATATATTTTTCTTTTATATAATATTTCTATCAAACCACTAGACGCTCTTAGATTTCATTATGAACTGCCCAAGAAAACTGAACTAGCTACATACTAATATTTTGACTTGTAAATAATTTTTAGTTGTGTAACTAACCTTGTCTTACAGAAATGAACGCCACATGGGTTTCGTCATTCACATGTATTGTTAAATCAGAAAATATTTCGGCATCACATGATTATAATGATTTAATAACTAACGGCATATAAGTAAAAATAAAGTAAATAACAATTCCTTTATTGAGTATATGAGTAATTCTAAAAGTGATTCTATATCTGAGTTGAGTCGGCTATTAGTTTATATACTTATACTAATAAGATTATTTGTTACGTATATACACAGACTTTTTATCTGCAAACCCAAATTATCTAGGCAAAAAAAATAATTATCTAAATTTTAAGAAATCTTGAATATCTTACTAAATTTGATCAAATTATGTTGTTGTCTCACATTATACTTTAAAAAATTTAAAATTTGATCTAGCTCAAAAAGACAAAACACATAAACTTTATAGTTAAAATCATCTATTAAAGAAAAAGAACTTGTCAGCTATTAAAAAGGTTTGAAAGTACGTAAAGCATTTCTTAAATTTTAGTAAAAACTTTAGTTTACATTTTAACCTATATAAGTAACCAATTTTTTTAAAAAAATAATACTTGTTTCATAGTTTCTCTAAAGTAAAATTAAAAATACATTTAGTAAATAAAAATTTTGGTATGAATGTTAATAATTTCTATAGGAAGAGACAAATGTAGAACGTGGGGGGAGATAATGAATAAGAATAATGCCAGAGACAACCTTTGTTGTCTCGTTGCAGTGTATGCAGAGGTTTTCAAACTTACCATTTTAACATTTTCAAATAGAATTTGTTGGAACAAATTTGTATATGTATTTAATGAAAATAAGAAACGTATAAGAATAACATTAGCTAAATTGCAAAACAAATGATCAAAGTCCTTAGATTGCCTAATTTCATTATTGATGAACATGTCATTCTTTCATACTCTCAACTATTTCCGCGTCTAACCATTTCGTATGAGTGTATGACCCAACCTTATTCCCTATATTTTTTTTTCCAATTATACTAATGATGTTTTCTTTTTCGCTTTTGTCGGCAACTAATGATCTTCTTAAACATTGAATCCACCGTCAAAAAAAAATGAAAAAGAAAAAAAAAGTTTCAGTCTTCTCTCTTTTAATTATCTCCTTTCCAAGAATTATGTATAACAGTATAAGTAAGAGCAAAACACACCCAAAAAAAAATAAAATCTTAAGTCGACAAAACAAAATTATTAGTTTTTAAAATCGATTACTATTGAAAATAGTATTATTATTTTGTATCAGTTATATCTTTTTTTTTTTGTTCAAAGTATCAATCATATTTATGCAATTCATATATAATAGTTTTTTCTTAACACAATATAACCCCTAAAACATGATAAAGAAAGAAAAAAATCTAGTTTTGTAAACAAATCCGCGGTTGAACATTACAAGAAGTAAGGGCTTCAGTCTAAGATTACAATAAATTAACCTAATACTGGTTTAGGAACCAACCTAAATATATAGTTTTTATAGTAGGGATGCCGGATGCCAACATAGTTAAGCATTTGTGTAACATTTTTTTATAAGGAATCTTGTAAGGCAATTAGACAAAAGCTAAATGATAAAAGATTATTTTTTTGGTATCATGTATGCATTATTCATACGCGTAGATATGGACAATGCATAATTTTTAGTCAATAAAATAACAAAGTGTAGACATGGATTGGAAAAGACAAGCCCCTAAATTTGACCGTTCGATTGGTACGTAGCCATTTCGTCCTCCTGATCCGTTTTACATCCTCTTATCATTTTTCTACAGCCATTACTTTCTTTTCCCTTCTTTTGGTCCTTTCACCATCGTCCTTGATCATCCGTCGTCCAATAAATCGGATGTCCCAACGGTTCACGTCCGTTCTTCGGTCTTGGACCGTTCCGCGACTTGGATACCTCTTCCTCAAGTCTCTCGGTCGTTCCTCAAGATTTTTTTTTCTCCATTTTTCCGAGATATTTCTATGTCCTTCAAACTCATTTCCTTTGTCCGGTACGTACTTCGTAATACGGGTCATTACAATGGAGGTGCTTGATAACCCAGTGAGAAATTGTTAACTTGAGATTTTTGCTGGAAATTCGATCCTCGAAAGCCCGTTCCCTTGTTCTAAAATCCCTGTGCGAAACTGCTCTGCTGAGGTCGCGGCGGATAGACCTGATCTTGAGCATTCTCAACATTGTTGCTCCTATAGGATAGGGTGGGATGACTCCTAAAATTCTGGTTGAAACCTCGATTTTGAAAATTCCTTTGCCCTCCTATGTAGTTCATCTCCTCTGTACCTTCATGGCATGTCTCGGCTCCGAAGTCTTTATACCCCCAGCTTGTTCCTCGCACAAGTTGACGTTTTGGTGATCCCTCTTCAGGAGGAGATTCACCTTAGCAGTTAGGTCCTTAATACCATCTGTCTCAATAGCATTGACCCGCACTATTCGATCGTAATCCGTACGGTGATTGCTATTGCTTGTTGTAAGGTTTTCTATTAGGAGATTGGCTTCATTTGCGGTGTTAGTGGAGAAATCCCCTCTGCTGGCTGTGTCCAATACCATCTGGTACTTCTGCTCGATACTCCCATAAAAAATGTTCATCAGGTTCTCTTGGGTGTAACCGTGGTGAGGACAGTCTCTCAAATATTCCTTGAACCTCTCCCATGATTCACAAAAGGTCTCCATACCTCCTTGAGAGAATGTAGTGATTTTTCTTCGCAACTTGGCTGAAAACGATTTTGTGTAGAAGTGATTCAGGAAAGTTGCTCTGCATTGTGCCCACGTGGTGAGCGATACAGGATCCAGAAGATTCAGCCATCTCAGCGCCTTATCCCCCAAAGAAAACTGGAACAATGTCAGTATGAGGTAGTCGTAGGGGACACCATTGGACCTCGTCGTACTGGTCAACCTTTCAAAAGCCTCAATGTGGTCTAGAGGACTCTCCGACGGCAACCCGTTGAACACACGATACTGAACCAGATTGATCTTAATCTCATAGTCTTGCCTCGTAGGAGCTGGTGGTTGAATCGCAGATCGATTCGCGAACAGCCTGTTGTGAGCATCCTCGTCTCTCAAGGTGGTTTACCTTGCTGGTGGATTTGGTTCAGCTTCGTTTTGCTCTTGTTGGACTTGCCTCTGCTGTTGTTGAACGATACCTACTTGAGGGTTGGGTTGGTGAGCCTCCGTTTCTTTTCCGTCAGCCATAGCATCGGTCTGGGCTTTTGCTTTTCGGTTTTTGCGTTCAAGCTGCGCTAACTCTTTTTTCGCAGATTACACAAATCAGTAGGCTTGTGGCTTCTTGTTTGCATGCCCCTATACCCACCTCACACTAACCTGCAAGACAAAATATTATCATGAGTAAACTAAGACTACTCAGTGAGTTGGGTAATCCCTCTAACATGCATTTTTCCCACCCAACTACCCCACATCAACACATTTAAACATGCAATCAACAATTAGAACATGCAATGCGGAAGCGTTAAACATACAGCAGGCAACAAGCAACACACATGCAAGACTAGAAATAATCAAATGACTTCACACTTCTAGATACTTAGTCATTTTAGACTATCACACCACCACACTCCCAACATCATTGGGTAAGTATTGCTAATAATGTATCAACGTGAATTGCACATCATTAGACTTCCACAACCTAGGGTCCGTCACTCTGTCCCATTCCCCTCACAACCATACGGAGTTGAAATGACAATTGTAACCAACCGGTTCCCCCACTTAGCCGCATTGTTATGGAGCGGTTCAGGATAGTAGCTAGATAGGCACCAAAATGTCTTTGCCACGAGAACGCAAAGTTTAACTCGTCGGACCAACTCATTTTTGGGGACAGAGATCATCCGCTAGTCCGATCATATTTTATGTGAACTAGCTAATAAGTACTAAATTCTAAGTTAAATGACACAAAGAATTAACTACTTCTATGACACACACAATTTATTTTCAAGCCATAAATTTCAAGACATTCAAGCAAGAAAATCCACACAACCTTAAGAAGCAAGAAAAGAAATAAATCAAGCATCTTAGGGTTATTTTTACACGCATGCAATCATTTTTAAGCACATAAAATTTTTGTGCAATGATTCTTAAAATGTATCACCTTGTCTTGCATTATTATTTCACTTTTCCTCATCTCTTAATCGTCTATACCAACCAATTCCATAAATTATACAAGAAAATTATTGCATTTTTAACCCATCAAGTGAACATAATTTTTCATCATGTTCACCGAAGATATCTCACAAAAAAAATTTGCATGCACACCCATCCTCTCAGGAAAAATTAATCATGCAAGCTCAAACAACCGAATTTATGCAAGATTAATTTGCATCTCATGATCTCATCAAGATCCCGATTTTTTATCCTTTAGTTTATGCATGCATGTTCAATTTATACCCACTCAAGACAACATGCAATCAACTAGGTTTATGCATGTTAGTCTACATAGATTTTTAAGCTAGTTATCATGTATCTATCAAAGAAAAATGCAACAAGCAAGCAAACAAACAAACAAGGATGGATAATTCACAGTTCTTGAAACAGAAACTTGATTGTCTTTGATTTCACCACACGGCCGATCGACAGCTCCTCCTCTTTCTCCTTACCCTCTTGCTTGAGCAACCTCGTCTTTGTCTCTCCTTTGATCGAAATCTCTTGGTTTCTTTCTCTCAAGCATCAATCAAAATTTTGAGAGAGTTTTTATATGTTTTTAGAGTTCTAGGGTCGCAAATGAGGACTGAGAGGGGTATTTATAAGCCCTTGAGTCGATTTCCATGCAGGATAAATGTCCAATTTTTTGCATGGATTTTGCCAAGTGGCGCAATCTTGGCTGCATGTGGCGGGTGCATCTCAAACGCCAGGCAGAAGGGCTTAATCTCTTGACCCGTGGCTTCCTGCCGGTGGCCAACTCTTCTGCTTCCCCCTTGTTCCTTCCTGCGTCCAGAGCTCTCGTCCGCGGTACATGGTCCTTACGTCCTTGGTTTTGTTCCCTCGTCCATACATATATTTTCTTATTCACGGTTCAATCCTTTCACCCGTGTCTATTCCTTCCATTCACCCCCTACTCCGAGTCGTGCATGGTACATCTCGTGGTTACTCCCAACCGTCCTTTGGTCCATTGGTTGGTCCGTTGGTAGTCTTTAAGAAAGAAAAGAGCTAAGAACTTAGAGAGAGCTTGAGGTTTCTTTAGAGAGTTTGGAGAGGTTAGAAAAATGTTTAGAACAAACTTGTAAACAGATTTTCTATCAATCAAAAGAGAATTTCAAGAAATCTTTATTTCATTGTTCAGATAATTTGTTCTCACACTTTCAATTGGTATCATAGCGGCACTTGTTCGGAATAGTACAAGTGAGATTCTGTAGACAAGATCGAGAGCTACGGAGATCTGATCAACAACAATAAAGTCGTTTTAGATGATGGAAACTATGGGTTTTGGAAGTCGAGGATCAAATCCATTATAGGAGGTATTGATCGTCTTGCTTGGAAGACTGTTCTGGAAAAGTGGGAGGAACCGACAATCAAGGATGAATCAGGCAAGCGAATACCTAAACTCGAGGTAGACTGGACCAATGAAGAACAAAAGAGATCAAGTATAATTCTAGAGCCTTAAGCGCTATACATTGCAGTATTGAGAGAAAACAGTTCGAATTGATTCATGGATGTGAAACTGCTAAAGAAGCATGGGATATTCTTCAAATCCATTATGAAGGTACCGAAAAAGTGCAGAGTTCGAGAAAAGATATGTTGGCTTCTAGATTTGAGAATCTAAGGATGGAGGATCATGAATCAATTTCAGACTTTAGTTCAAAATTAAGTGTTCTAGCACAGGAAGCCTTAACTCTTGGTAAAACTTACAAGGATCAGAAGTTAGTCAAAAAGTTTCTAAGATGTCTTCCATCAAGATTCATGGGATAAAAGCCTTAACTGTATCTCATGACTTAGACAATCTCAGTTATGGTAAAGTGGTTGGAATGCTACAGGCACACGAGATGGAACTGTATGGAATTAAGTAACCAAAAGAGATAGCTCTAGCAGTTAGCAAAGACATAACTGATCAAGGATAAGAAGATGATGTGAGCCTGTTGGTAAGAAGATTTGATCGAGCATTAAGAAGGATAGAACAAGGTCAAGGTCAAAAGAAGAGGAGTTCATTCAAAAAGACAGGTGAGGACAAAAAGGCTGACATGCAGTGTCATGAATGTAAGGGATATGGACATTTTATCCGTCAGTGTCCAACGATCAAGTTGCGAGATGCCAAGTGCACAATCCGCAAGGGTACTGGACACACACATGATGAGTGTGTAAGTAATTCTAAACCTAAGAAGGAAAAGTCTATGATTAGTATTGAGGATGAATCAGATAATGATAGCATCAGCGAAGAAGAGCTTATTAATTTAGTGGCTATGGTAGGGGTCACTGAATTAGAGAACAGAGAAGAGGTAACTGATTCAGAATCATAAGGTGAAGAGGTCCTTGACATTGTTCAGAGCTACAAAGAAGTGTGAAACACACTTATTACTCTCAGAAAGGAAAATCAAGTATTGATAAAAGAAAAACTTCGTCTTGAAGCACTAGTTATATCCTTACATAATGAGTTGGTGGATGAGAAAAAGATTGCTAAAGACTCGTTGGATCTGATGAAAGAAAAGTTTGTTTTATCTACGAAAGCAGACAAGCTTGAAGAGGAGCTGTGTAAAGAAAAGAAAAAAATCTTCAGAATTACAATCTGAATTAGATCAGCAGCATAGGAAGATCCATATGTTTGCAGGCACAAAGCAACTTGACAAGATCTTGAGCTATGAGAGAACTGAGAAGACTCATAGAGGATTAGATGATGTGTGTGGAATTTCACTCCAAATCTTTTACCTGAATAGACCACACGACGACTGAAAGTGCACAATTAATCAATGTAGTATTTTAGGATCGATCCGATAGAGAGTAATAGCTAACACAAATTGAATTAAAAGAGAAAGAACTATGGTTAAGACTTAATAAGAGATTGGAGTTTGGTTTTCCTAATATCTATTGCAAATAAAGAAAGCGTAAATAAAACCGGTTTAAAACTATAAGACTAAGGCGTTGGGTGTTTGGGAGTCATCTCAGGGATTCTCATGGTTCTAAGCAATATTAAGTGTCAAGATCTAACAAGTAAATACTAATTTCGGTCTAGGTTCTCAACTAAAAGACACTAATGAACTAACAAGCTATTATCATAGATTGAAAGTCTAAAGTCTTCATACTCCGTTACTCAACTTTCGCAGGCAACGAAGCATGTCAACTAGCTAGTAAAACAAGTTCGATACATTCACCAAACTCCGCAACTCAACTTACGCAGGTTACGACGCGAGGTTTCGGGTATAACACTAGTTCGGAGAAGTAGGATAACGCGGTTAACGCTCCCGCTCTCTAGATCAGCACTTGGTGATCAATCCAAGCACATGCATTAAGATAAAGATGTCCCAAAAGAACTCTAATACAAAACCGAAAATAAAATCTAACAATCTAATTGAAGCGAACCATGAATTCCCCTTGAATCACCCCATAAAACCCAACAAATAAAATTACTCGCTCATGATGCAAAGAAACGACATTGATATTATAAAGAACAACATCAAAAACGAATGAAATAACAAAAAAGGTTCAATGGAATCTTCTTTAGTTGTCACAAACGTAACTTGATCCCAAAAACAATGAAAGTATGAAGTAACTAGAAAGAGTAGAATGAGAGATTGTAACATCCCGGATTTTTGCATGTTGGACTTCGTTACTTAGATCAGCCCACAAAAGGCCCAATTGAAGTTAAAGCAGAGAAGAGGGTTTTTCTGTGTGCTCTCGTTTAAGCCGCAAAATAGAATCGGGGATTATCAAACCTAAAACCACCAGCCTCCGAGAGTGGGAGAGACGAGAGAGCGCTGAGCCGCCATTGTTGTTGTTGTTTTGGTCCCGTGATGGCGTTGTTGTTAAAGCCATCGTCGAGTCCATCGTTGTTGATGTTGGATATTCTCTGTTGTCGTCAAAGGCGGTTGTTCTCCACCTTTGGTCTACCATCGTGCCGGAGATTGCAACCACTGTTACCGGAGTAGTTGTAGTCATCGTCTAAACAATTAAAAGTAAGGAAACCAAGATCTTCTTCGTAACTTGCGCAGGAAGTTACTGGCTTTGTCTGATTTGTCGCTTTGTGTTGTTCTATATTGTTGTGGCATGAGGACCTAACCACCGTGAGCTTGATCCGCCGTAGTCCGTAGACGAGTATTGCCGCCGTGTTAACAGTGCGTCGAGACTAATCACCGTGAGAGGTAAACGATGAAGCGTTACGTCTCGTGTTGTTGTTGTTGTTGTTGTTGTTGTGTTGTTTGTTCATTATTTAAGTCCAGAACCGAAACTTGATTATCGAACGTACGTGCATGAGTTGTGAGTTGATTTGTGGTGTCGTGCATGGTTACCTGTGTTGGTTAATTTAATATTGGTGAATCGTGTATTTTGGTCTTGTTTAGAGAGTTCTGTTAAACCGAGAACATGGGATCGTGATTAACATGTGGACGTGAAGTCAATTGCGCAATCGTGACGTTTGATGATTGTTATTAAATTATAAGATTTGGTTTGATTAATTATTAAATCAAGTCTATTTAATTTAATTAAAAGGTTACCAGAATCATTTAAAATGGAGATTTTGGTTTGGACTGGTTTGGTGGATTGCTGCTATTTAAACCGTTGCAGATTGAGAGTTCTTGTTGAAGTGGGTTCTGTTGGTGTTTGTTCTAAACCGAGGATTCGATTCATGTGGCTAAGGTGAGGACTAGTCGTTGTTTTCTACATATTCAGATGTGTTTGGATAGTTGCTTAGTCTAGGTTTAAGCTGAGTATACCTACGAGTTGCATATATTATGAGTAACCGTATTTATTTGTTGAGTGTATTAATATTTATAAGTATATAAATATATAAATATATTTGTTTAAAGTATAAGAAAGAGAATTAGTAACTTAGAATTAGGTATTGAACTAAAATGGATATTTTATGGGTGTTGATTGATGATGGCGTGATTGTGTGAATTCGTGTTTTGTTGTGGTAAAATAAATGCTTGTGTGTGAGGAGATAGGTGCCAAGGGCACGTAGATGCGGTGAGCCGCAGAGAGTCATGTAAGGAGAGATCCTTGTAGTTGTGTGGTGGTCTACGAGCGCGGAATGCAGGTTGATCAGGATTAGCTGACGAGCCAACGCGTTGTTATGCGTGGAAGAAGTGAGAGAAGCACGAGGAATCCGGATACGCAAGTGAAAATGTGCAGGAAGAAATGTGAAAGCATGAGGAATCCCGTAATGCACGGCAATGAAAATGTGCAGGAAGAAGTGCGAAAGTATGAGGAATCCCGTAATGCACCGCGATGAAAATGTGCAGGATGAAGTGCGAAAGCATGAGGAATCCCGTAATGCATGACAATATGGGACTTAGTCCCATTTGTTTGATGCTTGTGTGTCACATGATTTAGGACACAATGATTGCTGCTTGTCTTAGGTTTAGACTTTGGGATTGTCTAAGCGTATTTGGGTGTGGAAACTTCAGGAGCCCTAAGGCTTTCCCTCACTGAGTAATTATCAATTACTCACCCCTCTCTTTTTGTAGGTTAGTTGAGCGAATTGTTAATTTTGCGTTGTTTGCTGGTGATTTTGCATTTAAAGAGTGTTTCGGGTCCGGCCAGGAAGTCAACCCGTTGACCAGCTCTGGATATTGAGTTCGGGTATTACAATTTTGGTATCAGAGCCCAAGGTTATGTTAAACTTGTTCTGCCCGGGAGGCAGTCTTGAGGGAGATTAAATTTCTCGGCCATGTTGGCTTAGAAGCTGAAGTGATAAGTTGACTAGGAGAAGTTAACGTTGATGGAAAAGAATGCTACTTAGGTCCGTAGTTTTCTTGGAGTCGTATGTAGTAACTGGAAGTTGTTACAGAGTATGCTAGTATGGCTAAACCAACTACTCGACTCACATGGAAAGACGAGTTGTACGAGTGGACGAAGGTGTGGGATACTAGTTTTAAAACTCAAATGGACATTTGATGAAATATCAGAGTTAATATTATTGAATGACATTTTCGAGTCAGTGCTATGAGTTCAGAGATGGGATCTTGTATTAGCTCACTATTCGAGTTTGTTATAGTGCTTGGAGAGCACATAAAGGGAATTGCAGCAGAGGAAGTGGAAAGGAGCAGTGTGGGAGGACACCACACATTAATGTAGATTATGTACTTCTACACAGTATTGTGTGTAAGCTTTGTTAGAGATGAAAAAAAAAATGTGTTGTGACAGTGGAGATAGGCTGTTTATAATTTGAAGTTGTCTTAACCCGAGTGGGAAAGGGTATGGTGAAAATGGAGATTGTGGGTGAATTGCTGCGGACGACTAGCAGTAAAGAGGCAACTTGGGTAGCTGTAGAGCAGAATGAGTCAAGACGAAAAATGTTGAGAAAAAAAAATGGTTGAATCAAATATTGGGGCTTTGGAGAGAGCTTCCGGAAACGGATGTTTTTCTAAACGGGAAAAAAAGGATTGGAAGAAGAGGAAGATGCTAAGTCTACAATGTATGAAGTTTGATAGGTGGTATAGGAATCCAGTGAGGATAGTGAAATGGAGATCACTAAAGATTATGAGGAGACATTATTTCTATTTGGTGTTCGATGAATGCAGAACGTACATTATGTGGTGAAGGTGCATTACATGAGAAGTACTACCTTGAAAAAAAATGCATGGAAGTGTGAAATCCAAAAGAAACAAGAAGCGTAAGAGAGTGTTAGGAAAACACTATGTTAATTTTAACATTGGGAAACCTTCAAAGGGATTAGGAAAACACTATGTTAATTTTAACATTGGGAAACCTTCAAAGGGATGTCAACTTTACAGAGTGAGCGCAACGGAAGCCTGGTGGATCATTTAGCTCCGTGTTGCACAAAACCGTAATGGTCATGGTGGATGTGTATACTTCTGAACATTGTTCGACAAGATCATATGTTGGTGAATTGATTATTTTCACAAATAAAGGTAATGAGGTAATGGAAAAACCTTTGTTGGAAATTTGAGTGTATTTTTTTTTCGAGTTTCGGAATTATTTGAAGGATGTGTATTATGTGTAAGCGATGGAAAGTTAAAGGAACTATGACATTGACGTCCCATGCTGTAATATTGCTAAACGTCGGAATTAATTGTAGTAATGGAAAAATTAGTTTTCTGTTGGAACGATTGGTTTTGTGTTGGTAAAAGCTGAAAATGAGAAGCATAAAGAGATTACGTTGTTTTGGTCACGTGATGGCGTTGTTGTTAAAGGCCCGTAATAAAGCCATCGTCGAGTCTATCGTTGTAGATGTTGGATATTCTCTGCTGTCGTCAAAGGCGGTTGTTCTCCACCGTTGGTCTACCATCGTGCCGGAGATGGCAACCACTGTTACCGGAGTAGTTGTAGTCATCGTCTAAACCATTAAAGGTAAGGAAACCTAGATCTTCTTCGTAACTTGCGCAGGAAGTTACTGGCGTTGTCTGATTTGTCGATTTGTGTTGTTCTATATTGTTGTGGCATGAGAACCTAACCACCGTGAGCTTGATCCGATCATTCGCCGTAGTCCGTAGACGAGTATTGTCGCCGTGTTAATAGTGCGTCGAGACTAATCACCGTGAGAGGTAAACGATGAAGCGTTACGTCTCGTGTTGTTGTTGTTGTTGTTGTTGTTGTTGTTGTGTTGTTGTGTTGTTTGTTCATTATTTAAGTCCAGAACCGAAACTTGATTATCGAACGTACGTGCATGAGTTGTGAGTTGATTTGTGGTGTCGTGCATGGTTACCTGTGTTGGTTAATTTAATATTGGTGAATCGTGTATTTTGGTCTTGTTTAGAGAGTTCTGTTAAACCGAGAACATGGGATCGTGATTAACATGTGGACGTGAAGTCAATTGCGCAATCGTGACGTTTGATGATTGTTATTAAATTATAAGATTTGGTTTGATTAATTATTAAATCAAGTCTATTTAATTTAATTAAAAGGTTACCAGAATCATTTAAAATGGAGATTTTGGTTTGGACTGGTTTGATGGATTGTTGCTATTTAAACCGTTGCAGATTGAGAGTTCTTGTTGAAGTGGGTTATGTTGGTGTTTGTTCTAAATCGAGGATTCGATTCATGTGGCTAAGGTGAGGACTAGTCGTTGTTTTCTACATATTCAAATGTGTTTGGATAGTTGCTTAGTCTAGGGTTAAGCTGAGTATACCTACGAGTTGCATATATTATCAGTAACCGTATTTGTTTGTTGAGTGTATTAATATTTATAAGTATATAAATATATTATTTTATATAAAGTATAAGAAAGAGAATTAGTATCTTAGAGTTAGATATTGAACTATAATGGATATTTTATGGGTGTTGATTGATGATGGGGTGATTGCGTGAATGCATGTTTTGTTGTGGTAAAATAAGTGCTTGTGTGTGAGGAGATAGGTGCCAAGGGCACGTAGATACGGTGAGCCGCAGAGATTCATGCAAGGAGAGATCCTTGTAGTTGTGTGGTGGTCTACGGGCGCAGAATGCAGGTAAATCAGGATTGGCTGACGAGCCAACACGTTGTTATGCGTGGAAGAAGTGCGAGAAGCACGAGGAATCCGGATACGCAAGTGAAAATGTGCAGGAAGAAGTGCGAAAGCATGAGGAATCCCGTAATGCACGGCAATGAAAATGTGCAGGAAGAAGTGCGAAATCATGAGGGATCCCGTAATGCACGGCGATGAAAATGTACAGGATGAAGTGCAAAAGCATGAGGAATCCCGTAATACACGACAATATGGGACTTAGTCCCATTTGTTTGATGTTTGTGTGTCACAGGATTTAGGACACAATGATTGCTGCTTATCTTAGGTTTAGACTTTGGTATTGTCTAAGCGTATTTGGGTGTGGAGAATTCGGGAGCTCTAAGGTTTCCCTCACTGAGTAATTATAAATTACTCACCCCTCTCTTTTTGCAGGTTAGTTGAGCGAAGTGTTAATTTTGCGTTGTTAGCTGGTGATTTTACATTTATAGTGTTTCGGGTCGGGCTAGCAAGTCAACCCATTGACCAGCTCCGGATATTGAGTTCGGGTATTACAGAGATGGTGGATCTTCAATCTTCAATGGAATGGTGAGAGGTTGCGGCTGCTTCTCTGGTCGTGGCTAGGGCTGCTCCAAAAGCTGTTGATGATGCACCCTTGAAACCCTAGGTCTTTAAGAGTATTTATAGGTTTTGTCATGGATTATGGGTTGTAAGGATAGAAACATATTTTCTTCTTTAGTGCAGGACAAGGGGTGGCAAAAGAGGCTTGGACTGGGCCGCAGTGATGGTCGCTTGTCAGGCCTTCAATAAAAGCCCATCGGCTGGATGCTTCTCTTCACGTTGGTTTATAACACGTATTGGTAAATAGGGAATATCTTACGGATGGTAGAATAGATTGACTTGATTCCACTTCTAGGAGACAGATGCCTCTTTCAGCTTTCCATAGGCACCAAGAACGTCAAAATGTGAGTTCTGGAAGCTCTTCAAAAGTGGCCCGAACTGTAAAGCTCTGAATCTGTCTAGAAACATATTGTTCTTGTTTTTTGGTCCAAATTGCTATAAAACCTGTAAAACCTTCTTGAAACCTGAAATACTTGATAAAGGACCTTTTATACCTGAAATCTCATCTAACTAGTCCTAAATTCATATGAAAACTATAGCTAATATGGGTAAAATAATGATGTTATCAACTCTCCTTGATCCCACAATTCTTTGGAGTTTCCAGAATTTCCATTGTCATCTCTTTACATAAATTAAGCAATAATAAAAAGGTGAAATCTTACCAAGGGAAAATCGATCAAAGGCATGTCGACTCTCTTCAAACCAAGACTTTCTTCGTATGATTCATTTCCTCTTCTGATATGTATATATTTTACATCCTTTCATCTTGCATTTTTCATTCATTTTGTTCTCTTAACTCATTGCTTTGTATTGTTTTTAGTCTCTTTTGCATAATATGCATATCTAGGTAGTTTTTGCATTGGTCTTGCATGCATCTTGCATATTGGAGTTATTTTAGGTGTTTTAGGGGATGTCCAAACCATCAAAAGAAAACAGGGAGCAGGAAAGCAGTCCAGCGACTTGATCAACACTATCTAGCGACCCAACCTTCCACGTCTTAGATCGAGTCGAGTGAAGATTTTACTTTGGGATTCAGCTTTCGATATCTTCTTCAAAGTTGTAGGGTATTGAGTCTTATTTCCAACGCTGTTTATTTTAAGCCAATCAGAGTCGTGGTTCATGAGTTATCGCCGTTTTAGTGGATGCACGTATGTGCTGAATTCCGACTCGACCTGCACGCAAAGGAGTGCTCCCACTCGATCGGATGTTAGCAGCGACTCACCAAGACGTCCCAGGAGGGCTCCTGAGTACCCTCAAGACGCAACTCGTTCAGCAGCTCTCAGACAACACCTTTCAAGCTGCCCCTTGATCGACGTTCTCAAGCTGCCACTCGATCAACGATCTCAAGCCACCATTCGATCAAACTTCCTAGACTCCGACTCGATCGACACTCTTACATGCGACTCGATCGATTCTCTTAAACCACCGTCCTGGTTTTGTTCTAAAGACGCGTCCGAGAAGGGTTCTCGAACCGACATTCTATATTGTCGTTTTATGTTTTAGGGATTTCCATGTCTTACTGCTAATTTCTTACTGATCATTTGGAATTAGATCTTAAGCATCTCAGCATCCAAAAGGTGTTCCATGAGATGCTTGAACAAACTAATACCAGAGATTTATATACCTAGCCTAAGAGATTGGATGTCTAGGGTGTTTATTGACGTGAATGAACTTGTATGTCATGCCTGCATAATCATGTTTCTCTAGCGAGAGTTAGGTTTGGAAGTGATTGAGTTTGAGTAGCTTCTGTCAAGAGATTGGATTAGCTAAGCTGTGATGTTCGTTGTCTAAGGATAGCTTGATTGTGTTCTGTTAGGCATTCTAGGTAGATTAAGAGACTCCACCGAAATCAATAACCCCATCCTTAAGACCTCTACTTATCTAATTGTTTCTACATCTTTAAGCTTCTTCTTTGTTGTAGTTGCGATAGCTTGCTCATTTTTTGCTCTCTTCTGTTATTGCATTTTAGCTCTTGTTCTACAAACTCATTATGTTCTTGCATCTCGTTCACTTAAGTTTGTTAGACAAAAACTCATTTGAATCTGGCTTAACTTGTGATTGCTTGATTGCATCCTGATTGTTAATAAGGTTTCCCAATTGGATTGACACCTTCTGTACTACAACTGCATAAGGTTAATTGAGACCTGCTATGAGACACGAAAATCCTAGTATCATCTCCCTTTTCTCACTTCCAAGAGATCTATTTTTCCCTAATTTTCTAGGGTATCATTTTTTTTTTTAGATCCCTTGCTTTTTATTTATATATATTGGACAGGCTTCCATGAAATCCAAAGTATGTACGGGTTTACGCGACATCCCTTAGCTCACTTCTTTGCTACCTATATCCTTATTCTTTTTTTTTCTCTTTTTTTAGAGTATTGAAGGGAAGAGAGAGGGGAACATACTTTTGAAGAAGTGCAATGTCTTGTGTGGCTTGAATGTAGAGATCTAGTCCTAAACCAATTCCTAGGGCTTGATAATTAAGTCCGGTTTAGGTCCTATAAAAATTTAGAGAAAACGTTAGATCATCTGAATATCCATCGAATAGGGACTTCGGTTCTGTTGTCAAGCATAATCAAGAGTCATAAGAGTGTTAATCCAAATCAAATAAACCGTTAGAATAAGATCATAATCCCCTACTAGTTTTGACTCAATAAAAAAAATGTGACTCGATAAAAACGTCAAAATTATTGATGTAAAAAGTGGAAAATGGTCTCAAGGCAACAAAATAGAAAGTAACATTAGTATAGGATGGAACATCCTTCCCCCAGACTTAAATCACACCGTCCTCGGTGGGAAAAAAGAAAGAGTTGAGGATTAAAAATCATAAGGAAAAGTGTAGGGTTTAAGAATAATGTCACCTTGATGGAATGATGTTGTGTCGACTCTTAGACGTTTAATGGATGCCCAGAAATTGTCTTAGAATTCGGCTGTGGAATGAAAATGTGGTGACTAACTGTTTGTACTTCCTTTGGTTGCTTGACATCGAATTTGAACTAGGCTAAGTTCACTCGAATTCTATTTGATATATCTCTAAATACATCCTCCTTGAAAAAAAAATCTAAAACCATCAATAATAATGATAAAATATAAAAAAATACCTAAGTGATAGAATGGTGATGGTTGGTGGTAGGATGGTGGTGGTTCCGAGTTGTCGCGATACATGGATGAACGGTCGCAGACATAGCAGCAAATGGGGGGTATGGTACGCGGTACATGGGACATGGTACGTGGTACGTGGGATGTGGTACACAGTACACGGTACACGATACATGGTATATAGTACATAGTACATAGTACGCGGAGCGGTACGTAAGACATGGCATTGGCTACGGTTGGTATGGCTGGTGGGGACTCTCGGCGTTGATCACTCAAGGACGGTGATGATCCGTTGCCTTAGGCGTCCGTCAGTCAGGTTGAACATGGCCGGTCAGTAGGTGGTACTTGCCACTAGTCATAGTGTGCATTGCCAATCCATGGTCCTTCTTCTTCCTTCTTTTTGGCTTTTCTATTTGCTATTTTTTTGTGTTTTTTTTTATGAAAACCTGAAACTAAAATACAAAAATATTAAAAGTAAAAAAAAATAAATCCTAAAAATAAAAACTTACTAGACATGGGTTGCCTCCCAAGTAGCGCACTTGTTTATCGTCATTGGCTCGACGTTAGCGGCCCAGTTAGGGTTGAGAAGAGTTAGCTTCGGGAATCAATGCTCCTTGGGCTCCTTTGATATCTTGATAGTCTGCTCCAGCTTCAATAACAAGTTGTCCTTTTGCAGAAGTTTCAAAAACTTTTGCATGAAGAAGAACTTCTTTAGTAAGCCTTATAATCTCTTGTATTTGTTCCTTTCTTTCGCTACTTGGCTCAGGAGGAACTATGATTTTGATCTTGGAAATTTGTGGTGGTTTAGGCGGTTTAGGTGGCTTGGGTAGCAGGTTGTTGGTACTTGCGGATGCTCCTTGGTTAATTTGCTTCTGCTTGTCGATGTTAGGATCCATCAGTTCTTCATGTAATGAGTTGGTCGGCCATGGTTTCGGCCTGGAGATAGTCGGGTATGACTTCTTCTTGTTGATGTTGGCAAATATTGTCCTCTTTGACTTGTGGTTGATGATAACTCCAACAGTAGCTAGGAATGGTCTTCCTTAAATCAAAGGTCTCTCGGTCTTTTCTTCCATCTCTAAGATGTGAAAATCGGTAGGAACTATGCAATCTCCCACTACAAGTTGTAGGTCTCATACAAATCTGTCGCAAACCTTTTGTGATGAGTCACCAAAGACTAAACTGAGGTTGGATGGCGATATGTCTCGTAATCCTAGCTTTTCAGCTACACTTCTTGACATAACATTAACGTTAGTACCATAATCACAAAGAGAGTTAGAGAATTCAATGCCTCTTATAGAGCATGAGCAAACAGAACGTCTAGGATCTTCAGCTTTAGGTAGTCTCCTTAAGGGGTAGTGGCTTGCTGTTTCTTCATCAAATGGACATGTCATGCGAATAACATCCTCATAAGAGTCAAAGAGTGGTACCATAGGTTTGGTTTCACGGTAGGTGAGGGCTAGTACGGCTGAGATAACATTGCAATATCCTTCAGGATTCTCTTCGGGTTTCGCCGGAAGTACACCAACTTGGCGTGGAACGGCATTAGCGGTTTGAGGGACTTGAGTTTCAAGCTTCTTAGAATGGATAGAAATGCTTTCAAACTTCCCATTCAGTTCAGAATTGAAACGACCTGACCTGTTTTTTTTTAAATAACAAATAATAATAATAATAATAATAATAATAATAATAATAATAATAATAATAATAATAATAATAATAATAATAAACTAAAACTAGTGGTCTCATACCCAATAGCCACCTAACCACAATCACAACCAACAGCGGACAATAAACAATACCAATATCCAATAATAAATCAATATTATAACATAAGCAATATCCAAATACCAAACAACCGGAAACATAGAACCAGCAACCTAGCAATGTTTCCAATCGAGTCCCTAGAACATCCTCCTCTTCATTGCCTTGATTCCACGATCACACTTTGCCTTTACCTGCACCACAAACACATATTGCAATGCATGAGTATTTAATAATTAAACACTCAGTAAGGCAATCCTCCCATCTATTGGGCTATACACACAAGCAATAGAGACATCTCTAACCAACAACCAAAAATCAACAATCATAAATAACAAACCATGACCCTGCATCGACTGACACCAACATGCATCGACTGACACCAGTTGGGGGTTGCGTCGACCGACGCAAGATCTGCATCGACTGATGCAAGGTTAACTTGCATTGACCGATGCTCCCATTGCATCGACAGCCGCATGCTCGACATAGCACGAAAACCCTAGATTTTACGCGTCGTCCTTGCATTTACATCGACAGACACACAAACTGCATCGACCGATGCACATGCCGAGCATCGTGTTTCCCCGAAGCTACTCGCCGGATCTTTGTTCTTGCAACCACAAAACTCGATCCCAAGCCACAAGAAAGCTTCCTAACGTCCCAAATAACAATTTAACAAGCCTAACAACACATAAACAAGCAAATCAGAGATATCTCCAGCTTAGATAAGCCATGGTCCTGCACTTACCTTTTCCAAGACGATTCTGAATTTCCAAGACGATTCTGAACCAAAAACAAGCAAGAAAACACTTCCAGGAAGCTCCTACAACGATCCCAGCTACAGATCTATACAGGAACAGCTTCCAATCTCCCAAAATCCTCAAGAACACTCAAGAACGCTTAGGAAAACTTTTGTCTCTTTTCTATCTCTCCAAAAACGGCCAAGACACGACAAATGAGACAAAACTCGAGTTAAGGGTTTTCCTAACCCAAAACACAGCGGTTAACTTAAGTCAAACCGCAGAAAACTAAACCTGTATCGACCGATGCACTATACGCATCGACCGATACAATCCCCTAAACCAGGATTTCGGTTCGCGGATGTTACAATTATCCCCTACCAATATAGATTCGTCCTCAAATCTCGAACAACCATCAGCCAAGGACTCTCGTGCAACCGTCTCCACAGCCCGCACTCCTCCGTCTGATCTACGAAAGGTCACCTCTAGGCGATAGACTCACGCTCCAGGCATTATTTGCTCTCGACTTTTGGACTTTCCTTTACTCATAGGCCTAAACCTTGAGTTTTTATTGGCTCCTCATCAGACCTAAGTCTGCATGCCATAATGTTGGCTCCTCATCGGGCCTAAGCCCGCATGTCATAATATATAAGGAAAATCCAATACTCGTCTCTCGGGTTGCCACCCTACAGCGCGCCCCCGGATCGTCATCCGAAGTCGATATACCAACCGTACTCCCAATCCACAAAGTCTCAGAATATGGCAGTACTAGGAGAACCTAAGTCCCCCAAGAGTCGTGAGCATTCAATTCTTAACACGTCTGAGTCCTATCCCTATCCAGGTTCCCTTCGTGTGGCTCGCGTAAGACAACACAATGTCCTACCAACCACATATCCCCTCGCTGGAATACCTCATGAATACACAAGGATCATATACATGCCGCAAGGACTGCCACAAAGGCCAAACAAATGTCCTAAATAGGACCGCCACCAAGGCCAAACAAATGTCCTAAACATGACCACCACCAAGGCCAAACAAATGTCCTAAACAGGACCGCCATTAAGGCCACTCGTCCCGAAGGACCGTCACAAATACCATTTATCCCAAAGGACCGTCACAATGACCATCTGTCCCGAAGGACCGTCACAAAGACCATCTGTCCTGAAGGACCGCCTAAACAGGCACTCTAGCTAAACAGCCCGCCACAAAGGCCACACAATTGGCTAAACAGGCCACCACAAAGGCCACACAATGGCTAAACAGCCCGCCACAAAGGCCATACACGGCTAAACAGCCCGCTACAAAGGCCACATAATGTCTCAAAAGACCACCACACACGGCACAATGACTCAAAACTCTGTCACTAAGGCCACACAAGCCCCTCCAAGGCTCTCCGCCACTAAAAATGGACAAATTCTAACTCACATAACACTTTCCTCTTTTAGAAACTTCCATTTCAGGAAACTTTCCCTCAAAACCCTGCCTCACGTAAACTTTGTACTTCGAGCACCACCACATCTTGTTACTTAGTCGTACAACCAACCACCCAAGCGACCAAGTAAACAAGAGAGATGGGATGGAATACTCCATTCCCGCTCCAGCCACGGATTACAACTAGGACTAGGCTAGACAAGCTCAAGTCGCGGCTTGCTTCTCATACCACTTCTTAAACCTTGCCTTCATCCTCGCCTCTGATTCCCAAGTCTGTTCCTCAACACCATCATAGTCTGTTCCTCAATACCATCAAAGGTATCTTCCTCTTCCGAAGTTCCTTGATCCTCCTCCCGAGAACCCTCACTGGTCTCGCCTCCAAAGTCATGTTAGGCTGAAGATCTTCAGGAATCTTAGCCAACACCCGATCATCCTCACGGAGACACTTCCTCAACATAGAAACATGGAAGACCTTGTGGAACGCACGCATAACCTCAGGCAACTCCAACCTATATGCTGCCGGTCCCACCCGCTCAATCACTCTGAACGGACCCATATACCTCAGACTCAACTTAGTCTCTGTTAGTGACCTGTTCGGACCCTGCAACATGGTCATCTAGAGGTACACTATGTCTCCTACCTGAAACTCAAGATCTCTTCTCCTCTTATCAGCATAGCTCCTCTGCCTATCATGAGCCTCCTTCATGTTCAGCTTGAGAACCCAAATCTTCTCAGAGGTCTCCTGAACAAAATCTGCCCCGAATATGCTTCTCTCCCTCACCTAAGTCCAGCATAACGGTGTACGGCATGGCCTCCCATACAAAGCCTCATAAGGAGCCATCTTAATACTTGCTTGGGAAATGTTGTTGTAAGCAAACTTTACCAGGTTCAGATGATCTGCCCAATGGCTACCCCAATCCAACACACACTTCCTCAGCATATCCTCCAGCGTCTGGATCGTCCTCTCCGACTGTCCATCTGTCTGGGGATGATAAGCTGTACTCATATGCACCTTAGTGCCCATCTCTGCCTGAAATGCTCTCCAGAACACCGAAGTGAACTTAGAATCCCTATCAGACACAATACTCGCTTGCACCCCATGCAATCTGACTATCTCCCTCACATACTTCTTAGCCAAGACCGTTGCTCCATCAGTCTTCTTAATGGCCAGAAAATGTGCAGACTTGGTCAACCGGTCCACAATGACCCAAATAGCATCAAAAATTTGAGACACTGGTAATTCTACCACGAAATCCATCGTGATCATATCTCACTTCCACTCTAGAATGGGTAAACTCCTCAGTTACCCGCTTGGAACCTGATGCTCAGCCTTCACTTGCTGACACACATCGCACCTCACGACCCGACTAGCTACATCCTTCTTCATCCCGACCCAGTGATAGTACCTCTTGAGATCACGGTACATCTTGGTCGCTCCTGGATGAATAGAAAACTTGCAAGCATGAGCCTCTCTCAGGATCTCCTATCTCAACTCCTCATCCTTGGGCACACAAATCCGACGGTTCACCAAGATAGTACCATTATCTGAGACCTGATACTCTGAATCTACATCCTTTGAGGTATTCACCAGCCCCAAATCCTTCTCCTGAGCCAACCGCACCCTGCTCAGAAGATCATCTCTATCAACTGCCCCCAAACCTAACGGTTCCTGAGAGGCAACACACAAACTCAACGCACCGATCTCTCTTACCAGATACTCCATCTCCTGCTCCTGAGCCAAAGCTACCCTCTTCCGACTCAAAGCATCTGCAACAAGGTTAACGTTACCGGGATGATAGGTTATCTCCAAATCATAGTCTGCCACAAATTTCATCAACCGCCTCTGTCTCAAATTCAGCTCAGGCTGAGTGAATATATACTTCAGACACTTATGATCTGTATACACCTGTACCTTTGCACCATAAAGATAAGATCTCCAAATCTTCAGGGCAAAAACTATAGCAACCATCTCCAAATCATGAGTAGGATAGTTGTCCTCATGCTTCCGCAACTGCCGCGAAACATAGGCAATCACCTTCCCATGCTGCATCAACACACATCCCAAACCAACTATAGATGCATCCTTATAAACCACATAGGGTTCTCCCTGCTCAGGCAAAGCCAACACTGGCGTAGTAGTCAACATCTCCTTAAGGCTTGCAAAGCCCTCCTCACACTCATGTGACCACACAAAAGGAACGTCCTTCCCTGTCAACTTAGTCAACGGACGTGCTCTGCTCGCAAATCCCTGCACAAACCTCCTGTAGTAACCTACCAGACCAAAGAAACTCCTAATCTCTGTGGCATTCAGCGGTCTAGGCCAATCTCTAATAGCCTGAATCTTCTCCAGATCTATAGAAACCCCTNCCAGCCCCAAATCCTTCTCCTGAGCCAACCGCACCCTGCTCAGAAGATCATCTCTATCAACTGCCCCCAAACCTAACGGTTCCTGAGAGGCAACACACAAACTCAACGCACCGATCTCTCTTACCAGATACTCCATCTCCTGCTCCTGAGCCAAAGCTACCCTCTTCCGACTCAAAGCATCTGCAACAAGGTTAACGTTACCGGGATGATAGGTTATCTCCAAATCATAGTCTGCCACAAATTTCATCAACCGCCTCTGTCTCAAATTCAGCTCAGGCTGAGTGAATATATACTTCAGACACTTATGATCTGTATACACCTGTACCTTTGCACCATAAAGATAAGATCTCCAAATCTTCAGGGCAAAAACTATAGCAACCATCTCCAAATCATGAGTAGGATAGTTGTCCTCATGCTTCCGCAACTGCCGCGAAACATAGGCAATCACCTTCCCATGCTGCATCAACACACATCCCAAACCAACTATAGATGCATCCTTATAAACCACATAGGGTTCTCCCTGCTCAGGCAAAGCCAACACTGGCGTAGTAGTCAACATCTCCTTAAGGCTTGCAAAGCCCTCCTCACACTCATGTGACCACACAAAAGGAACGTCCTTCCCTGTCAACTTAGTCAACGGACGTGCTCTGCTCGCAAATCCCTGCACAAACCTCCTGTAGTAACCTACCAGACCAAAGAAACTCCTAATCTCTGTGGCATTCAGCGGTCTAGGCCAATCTCTAATAGCCTGAATCTTCTCCAGATCTATAGAAACCCCTTTTGCAGAAACAATGTGACCCAGAAAACCCATCTCACGCTGCCAAAAACTACACTTGCTTAACTTAGCAAACAACTTCTGCTCCCGCAGCTTCTCCAGAACTGCCCTCAAATGCACTGCATGCTCCTCAGGACTCTTAGAATAAACTAGGATATCGTCGATGAAAATGATGACAAATACGTCCAGAAACTCCTGAAACACGCTGTTCATAAATCTCATAAACGCTGCTGGCGCATTAGTCAACCCAAAAGGCATCACCGCAAACTCATAGTGCCCATACCTCGTCCTGAAAGCCGTCTTCCTCACATCTGCTTCATCTATCGGTATCTGATGATAACCTGACGCTAGATCTACCTTAGAGAACCAATTAGCACCCCTCAACTGATCCAACAACTCATTAATCCTGGAAAGAGGGTACTTGTTCTTCACAGTGACCCGGTTCAAACCCTTGTAATAAATACACAACCGGAAACTCCCATCCTTCTTCTTAACAAATAACACAGGCGCTCCCCACGGTGATACACTAGGGCGGATGAATCCCTTGCTCAAAAAATCCTCTAGCTGCTTCCTCAGCTTTACTAAACCAATACTTAGGTGATGTTCATATATTTTACCTTGTTTTTCCTTAGCATATTCACATCTTTTGCACCTTTTGCTATGTATTTTGGCCATTATTGTATAGCTTTAGGACTGTTCATGCATTAGGGTAAAGTTGCATTGCATTTTCATATTTTCTTGCATAAACAGGTGATTTTGGAGCCTAAGGAGCATGGAAGGAATGCTGAAGAGGATTGAAGCTATCAAGAGGAGAAAACAAGGGAGCTAGAGGTGAAGAATCAAGGTCCAGAAGTCCACTCGACTGCCTACTCGACCAGGCACTCGACCGTGTGCGGAGAAGGACTCGATCGGATGGAAGAAGCAGGAGAAGAGCCCACTCGACCAGCCACTCGACCGAGCACATGGTCGAGTTGACCGAGCCGCCCTTCTATTTTGTCTTGTAGCATTTTTAGGGTTTTCCCTCTTTTTTCTATATAAAGCCTTGTACCCTGCAGCCACCAAAGAAAGACCTTTTAGGGTACAAAAACCTAAACGTAGTATTTACCCTTTTGGGAATTATTCCTTTTTGCTTTGTATTGCCTAGATCTTTTAGCCACTTTTGTTTATTTTTAAGAAATCTTTGATACTTGTTGGTTCCATAACTTTCTAAGTATTAAGAATTCGAGTTTGATTCTTTCTTCAATATTGTAGATCTTTGTCTTATCTATCTAATCATGCAAGTTTCATTGATTTCTGGGTTTTTGACTTTGTTCATCATGTTTTGTGATTTTGAGTAGTGGCTTAGGATCTTATTGATGGATTAGGATGGATTAAGGTTATGGTTGTTTGGATTGGTCAAGATTGATTGCTTAATATCTCTTCTGGGTTAGATGAACTCTATGCTATTCTTGTACTGAGAGGGTAAGGGTAGATCTTAAGCTTCTTAGCATCATACCAATGTCTAAGTTGCTAGATAAGGCTAATACTAGAGATTATCATGGAACATGCTAAGAGATTAGATGTTTTGTTGGTTTATGACATTAATGATCAAGTTGTTTAATGTCTGCTTTGATATGTAATAGCTAGTGAGAGCTAGGTCTAAGAAGTATCTTAGCTTGATTGTTATTGTCATGAGAATGGATTAACATGTATTAGAAGATCATTGTCTAGAGATAGCTCATGTTTGATTGAGTTTTGTTGACCAATTTAGATAACCATAGCTTGAGTCCATCCCATGAATCCATCCTTAGGACCTTTCTTTGTTTATTGACTTCCCTATTTAAGTATTGTTATTCGTTTGTTGTTTGCTTTGTTTCATTAATTGCTCTGTTTCTGTTCTTCGTTTATCACTCGATCCAGCATCCGATTGAGTGCTTGCTTGAGCTCCTTCTAGAGTTTGTTGTTGATGTTCTGCTTCTGTTCTGTTTCATTTCCTGTTTCATTATAGTTTCATTTCTGTTGCATTCATTTAGTTTCTGTTGATCCTGTTTTATAACTTATCTTGCATTACTGTAGTTTCTGTTTCTGTGTCATTACATTACTGCTTTGATCATTTAGTTTACTTTTCATTTAGTTTCTTGTTTTAGTAGCTTTATATTCTGCATTTAAATATCATCATTAGGTTGTTAGTGACAAACATCCTTTATAATTAGCTTAACTCAGACAAGTATTCATATCCAATCTGCTTGCATCTCACTCATTTAGGATTGACATCTCTTATACTACAACTGCATAAGAGTAATTGAACTCCTTGCATCCATCATTATTCATCTCTATCGTCATTCATCAATCACACACAAGAAAGCAAGTTTCAATTTGGTGTCGTTGCCCAGTTGAGTGTTTGTTTGTGACATTTAGGATTTATACAAGTCTAAGATTAAGTTCTATTGCTCCTTTAATCACTACTGATTTGAATTCTTCATCTGCTTGGTTGTTCTGAATCTCAGGTACCAACTCGACATACAACTCGAGCTACCACTCGACCGTCTGCTGATCGAGTACTTGATCGAGTCACAACCCGAATACAATTAGACGTCTCGTCTCAGTCAGTTCGACCTTCACTCGAGCCTGTGCTCGGCCGAGTGCCTGTTCGAGTCAGTGATCGAGTCCGTTGATGCAAACAAGATCCAAGGGTAATCAGAATATTCAGAGGCTTCTTGACCACATCAACAGACTACCAAGAAATTTGAGACAGCAGAAAACAAGAATCTTACAAGAACAAGAGAATCAGTTGCTAATGGGGCAACAAAATAATGAAGTTAAAGGCCAAGGCACATTGGTGCTGGAGATGCAAAGAGCTGGTATTGTGCCTAATGCAGTTGCTAATAATTATTATGAGATCAAGAGTGGATTGATCTCTATGATTCAAGCAAATAAATACCATGGTTTGCCAATGGATGATCCCCTAGACCACCTTAATGAGTTTGATAGAATTTGTGGACTCACAAAGATCAATGGTGTTAGTGAAGATGACTTCAAGCTAAGGCTGTTTCCTTTCTCACTTGGAGACAAAGCACATCTATGGGAGAAGACACTTCCAACTGGAGCAATCACCACATGGGATGCTTGCAAGAAAGCCTTTCTAGCTAAGTTCTTCTCCAATGCAAGAACTGCAAGGTTGAGGAATGAGATTTCTGGTTTTGCACAGAGAAACAATGAAAGCTTTTGTGAGGCATGGGAGATATTCAAAGGCTTCCAAACTCAGTGTCCTCATCATGGGTTTAGCAATGAATCTCTGCTCAACACTTTATATAGAGGAGTTCTACCTAAGATAAGGATGCTTCTTGATACAGCCTACAATGGTAACTTCCTCAACAAAAATGTGGAAGAAGGCTGGTAGTTGGTAGAGAATCTAGCTCAATCAGATGGGAATTATAATGAAGACTATGACAGAACAGTAAGGTTTGTCTCCAATGATCAAGAGGAGAAGTACAAGAAGGACTTGAAGATGGTCAATGAGAAGCTAGATAAGATTATACTCAGCCAACAAAAGACCATTCATTTCATTGGTGAAGAAGAGGTTCAAGCTCAAGAAGGGGAGAGAGAGTTTGCTGAGTTGTGCTACATGCAGAACCAAGGAGGATTCAAAGGTTACAACCAAGGAGGATTCAAGAACAAAAATCTCTCTATAGAAGCAACAATGTAGCCAATCCTCAAGATCAAGTCTTCCCACCTCAACAGCCTCAACAACAAAACAACAATGCACGCAAGCAACATCACCAAGGGTTCCAGCCTCAATTGTGTCCCCCTCCAGGGTTTCAGACCTCCCAAGGCCAAGAACCAGACTTAAGAGCTATGATGCAACAAGTGTTGATTGGGCAAGCAAATGGGCAGCTTGAGGCAGCAAACAAATTTGTTGAGATAAACAAGAGGATGGAAAATATTTACAGTGAACTACATGCCAAGTTTGACACACTAAATTCCAAGATTGTGACTATGGAGACCAGAATGGATTCTTCCCCAAACCATGACCAAAACAAGGGCAAAGCTATTATGCACTCTATAGAGTTTGCTAATGCTATCAATATTCGAAGTGGAAGAGTTTTACCAAAGGTAGAACTTAAACCTCTCCCATCTTCTGAAATTGATAAATGAACAACAGTTTCAATCAACATAAAATCGAAACCCAAAAATCATAATCAATACAGAAAATCAAAATTGAAGCAAGAAATGTGCCAAACTTCGACATGCATGTTCACCGAAACTAAGAATCAAAACCCAAAATCAAAATCGATACCCACAATCACAAACTTCTGCATCAATGTTCACACAAACCAAGAATCAGAACCCCAAATGAAAATCTTTTTCCATTCCAACGAACAAATAAGCTACGATTGAATGAAAACATACCTATAGAAGATTCCAGGAAGATTGTGAGAAATCGAGTTGAGAGAGTGAGAAATCAAGTGAGATAAAGTGCGAATTAGAGGGAGAGACTGAGAAAGCGAGTGAGATTGAGAGAAATCGAGTGAGAGTGATATTGAAAGCGATCGAGAACTTGTCAATCTGATCTGATACGATGGTGGCAAAAATATTTAGGTTTTTCCCTCTTACCATTTTCAATAGCGGGACAATAAAGATCTCGAACCAAAAAAAAATTCCCGCGTCACATTCATTATACCGCTTAAATAATTTGTAGCGTTTATAATATACAAAACACTATCTTTAAATCACGATTCAGTCAAACATAACATATACATACAAAACGCTATCTTATGGTGCTATCAATACCCACATTTCCTGTAGTGTATGGAAAACCCTTTAACCTAGCTTCATATTCCTGCTCGAGGGTCTGCTCGATGATGTGCACGAGGATGAGGTCGGGTTACTCCTCGGGTGGTCTTCGGGTTGTTCTTCCTTCTCTTGAATCCTCCTCGATCGGGTTGGGGTTCAGACTGTTCTTCCTGTTCAATTGCTCCTTCGGGTACATGCTCGGATTTAACCTGTTTTCATCCAAAGTATGCAAATGCAAGAATGCAACACCCTAAATTATCTAAATGCTAATTCCTACAATTAATGACCTAAAAATGCTAAGGTTAGGGTATAAACAATGCAAAATATGGACAAAAAAGGATGCTTAAAACATGTAAATTAGAGAGTTATCAAAACATCATGTACCCTCTCGTGATAGCCGCCCAAAATGACCAACTTGCCATAGAAATTCACCATCTTCGACCAATGATCATAACTGAGCATAGGCAATTGAGAAGTGGATATGCCCATCAGAGGTCTCCAGATCAATTCATTCGAATAATATACCACTATTGGATGTCCAAGAGAAAGCGTAAGATCAAGGCAATACAACAAATCTGCAGTGCTGGCATCGACAATGTGGTTAATATATGGGACCGTTCTAGTACTCAGCGGCTGCACAGGCTTGTAGAGCACACATCTGCAGTTAAAGCTCTTGCGTGGTGCCCTTTTCAAGACAGTTTACTTGCAACTGGTGGCGGTGAAAGAGATGGGAGAATAAAGTTCTGGAATACTAGGACATGAGCTTGCTTGAACACGGTAGAAATTGGCTCTCAAGTTTGTTCTTTGTTATGGAGCAACAAGGAAAGAGAGTTGCTTAGCTCACATGGGTATACTCAGAACCAGCTTACACTTTGGAAGTACCCATCAATGGTGAAAATGGCTGAGCTCAATTGTCACACATCACGAGCTCTTTATACGACCTATAGTCTGAATGGTTGTACTGTAGCTTCTGCAGCAGAAGATGAGAGACTGATGTTTTGGAATGTCTTTGGAGTACCAGAGGTTGCCAAAAAAACTTCTCCAAAAAAAGTAGTAGTACCTGAGCCATTTTCTCATGTGAACCGTATTCGCTGAAGTTGTTGTGAAGCAATTGTCCAATTGTAATTTTGCTACACAAAAGAAATGTTTATGCACACTTTAGTAGCATGTCAAGTTGTTGTTTCTACCTGAAACGCTTGTATATATCTCATTATATCGATTTTTTTTGATTTTGCATTCATTGAAACGATGGTTTGTGTGAAGCTATGGAGACAAATTTACTCATAAGCGACATTAGAAGCTTCTCTCCTTGCAGAAAAATGGAAGCTTGTTCTCGCTGGACTTGCATTTCAGGTTCTATAGCTCCGCTCTTCCCTTCCTTCAACCACCTAATTTTATGGCTTATAATGTTGTTTTAGGTCTCTCTCTGACCTTGGAAAAATGTCATCATCCACGGCTCTGTGTTCAGATTATAGTCTTGCAATGTTTTTTTAGCTTTGTTGGTGATATGATTAAATGTGGGAGCTTAAGACTAGTAGTTATGCTGATTTTTCTTTCAGTAATTTGCTTAAATGTGGGAGCTTTAAGACTAGTTCTGATGTAAGCACAGGACCAGACACGCAGCCAGAAACACTCGTACCAGACCAAGACGCCCAGGACGCGACCGAGACGCTTGCACCACTCGCGGAACGATAGCAGGTCAACGCATCAGAGATCACTCCGGGAGCTACGNAAGATGAGAGACTGATGTTTTGGAATGTCTTTGGAGTACCAGAGGTTGCCAAAAAAACTTCTCCAAAAAAAGTAGTAGTACCTGAGCCATTTTCTCATGTGAACCGTATTCGCTGAAGTTGTTGTGAAGCAATTGTCCAATTGTAATTTTGCTACACAAAAGAAATGTTTATGCACACTTTAGTAGCATGTCAAGTTGTTGTTTCTACCTGAAACGCTTGTATATATCTCATTATATCGATTTTTTTTGATTTTGCATTCATTGAAACGATGGTTTGTGTGAAGCTATGGAGACAAATTTACTCATAAGCGACATTAGAAGCTTCTCTCCTTGCAGAAAAATGGAAGCTTGTTCTCGCTGGACTTGCATTTCAGGTTCTATAGCTCCGCTCTTCCCTTCCTTCAACCACCTAATTTTATGGCTTATAATGTTGTTTTAGGTCTCTCTCTGACCTTGGAAAAATGTCATCATCCACGGCTCTGTGTTCAGATTATAGTCTTGCAATGTTTTTTTAGCTTTGTTGGTGATATGATTAAATGTGGGAGCTTAAGACTAGTAGTTATGCTGATTTTTCTTTCAGTAATTTGCTTAAATGTGGGAGCTTTAAGACTAGTTCTGATGTAAGCACAGGACCAGACACGCAGCCAGAAACACTCGTACCAGACCAAGACGCCCAGGACGCGACCGAGACGCTTGCACCACTCGCGGAACGATAGCAGGTCAACGCATCAGAGATCACTCCGGGAGCTACGACGCGATCCAAGAGCTCGTCCAAGGCCACAAGACAGAAGATCAACCGGTTCGTGCAAGCATTCGTTCAAGGAGGCGACCCAGACAAAGAAGTTCAAGTGGAGACCGTTCGCACGGCCTTCATCCTTACCCAAGGATGAAGGCGACCAAGTCGTTAGGGTTATGACCCGTACTCTTTTCTCCTTACTCCGGGTTTGTCCCATTGTCTAGAACTTTCTCTTTGTAACGTTAAGTAGTGTGACGTGTGTGGTTCTGTTTAAACCACTTAGAAGGGCGACGTGTTCTCCATCAAAGGAAACACGTCAAGGGCAAACGTGTGCGGACCATAGCGAGTCTGCATGTCCCTAGTCCCCTCTAAACCTAGCACTATTTAAACCCTCTCTTGTTTTTGTTTAAGGCAGACTTGAATGAAATATAAACTTTCTTTTCAAAGAGCGAATCTTTGTTTCTTGTCTCACCCTCTCCTTAGACATAGTCCGGTACTATCTATCTAGAAACCCTAGCCTATCTCGAACCGGGTTCGCCATCGACCGTATCGCGAGTATAGCCAACACTCGTGTATCGTCATTCAATCCACCCTCGCTTCCATTCACCCTAGTAGAACCATCATTTGGTTCGCTAGCCGTTTCCTAACCTTGACAGCCGTACCGCATCGAACCGTCCGTACGTCCCAAGTCGAGGCCATCGACCCAATTTGAGTTCCACTCGTTTGTTTTCCACCAAAACTCATTTCCACCGTTTGTTTGTCCTCTCCAACCATTCTCCAACGTTTGGCCCGAGGGAAGTCATCTCCATCCTAAGCGACCCGAAGACGAGCCATTTTGTCCGTACCGCGAGTTGACCGGTGCTCGCATCAAGTTCATTATATAAAATCCTATTTACATCGTTTTGTTTGGTCCCTCTCAAATCAGTACATTCATGGACTGGCTGCTCATGGAGTTCACTACTTACACCGACCTGGTCTAATACTTCAAGATGCTGGTTTTATTATTCTTCTAGTTAGTATGCTTGCTTTGACTTTTCTCTTATCGATTTTTTGTTCTGTATCATAGCTCTGATTTGTTTTGGTAAATGATATGTGTTCTTCACAGGCGCTTGGGCAAGACAAAGGCTTTGTCAGTTAAACTGTGTTTGTCACTATTCTTTTTTTTCCTTCAACTCACTGTAATGGATTAATTTGGTTCTAATACCTTGATTGTAGTGGACTTTTCAACTTTTTGTTTCCCACAGTAAAAAGATTTGTACAGTTTTGATATGGTGCAAAAATTTTGTTTATTTAGAATTAAGTTGCATTTCCACTACATTGATTCTTCTATTTATACATACACAGAAGATAGATACAATATTTTTTTAGTTTAGTTTTGTCAGAGGTGTTTAAGCTTTCATATGTTTTCAGGCTTCTCAAAGTCTCAGGATCATTACATTCTTTGCAACACAGCTTCCTGGGCCGAATTATCATTGTCGAGAGGTAAATGATCATACAGGTCAATTAAAACCTAATGTGCACTCAACCACGATCCAGTGGTGTCTTCGTAACACTTCAGGGTCGAATCCACAGAGACCAAACAATGCACTATGAAATTGTTAAGATCAAATATAGCTAAAGGCAAAAGAGGAAGTTTGTGTTTCAAGTAACCAATTAAAAACAGAAATAAATAAAGGTTTTGAAATCAAGAAAAGATATTGGGCGTAAGGAATCAGTTAGGGGATACAACCAAAAATTTAGATGATAGATTGGTAAAACATTAGACACCGTTCTTGAACTCAAATCACAATTGTAAAGCTAACCTACTTCCGCAGCGTTAGCTAACTATGCAAAGAAATAACTAGAACCTAATATTCCGTTTGAATCTAGCTACACAAGCAAACATTAAAGTTTAAGTTTGATTTGTTCACAAGGTGCCTCACCTAAGTTCTTTTCCAGCAACTCAACAACACTTTTGGTGCCACGATGAATTAAACCTAAGATCTTAATCTAGGTGATCAGTCTAGCTTAAGCATTAAGAACAACAATAGATGAAGAACAATAAGATCAATCCCAAATCTAACAATCTAAGTTTAGAGAATCATAAACCCCTTTTGAAACCCGAAACCCAACAGATAAACTGCTCAGACATGGAAGTAAAAGAACAGCAAATCAAAGATGAAAAAAAACATAATTGAATTGCAAAAGAGAAATAATAGGGTTCAGAATTCTTCCCCAAGTGTTAAAAGGATTAGATATCTTTTCCCAAATCTTACAAGCAATCAAAAGCTGCGTAGAATAAAACTTATCTTTCTAGAGGTCAAGCTTCATGCTTAAATAGTAAAATAAAACCCTAAAAGTCAGTTTAAAACGTAAAAGGAAAAGTTGCTTCGGGTAAGGGACTGGTCGATCTCGAATGAGGATCGGTCGATCTCGGATGCTTTTCTGCATTTGCTCTATCTGCTTGCTAGTCCGATCAGTCTTCAACCGATTTAGCTCCAAATGCATGCTTTCATCCCTAAAACAGTCAGTCTCCTTCCAAAGTGACCTAGAACCTATACAGACTCACAAAGACTAAAAAGACTCTAAAATCACACTTGGACTTAACAAAAGACTCAAAACAAGTGTAAAAACTATGGTTAAAATCCTATAAAATGCAGACACATCAATTTCCCCCGCACTTGAATCTTTGCTTATCCTCAAGCAAGAACAGACAAAAACTCAGGAACAGAGAAAAGGTTTGAAAGTAGAAACTCACAAATTCTTGGGAACCTCTTCCTTGGACTCCTCATCACATCAAATTAAGAACTACTTTTTGTACTCTGTCCATGATTAGGATTAACACTCCCTACTCTGAATTCCACAACCTTAAAGAACCTTCAGCATCCCCATTATTGTGATAACATCATTATTTTATTCATTTTAGCTATAGTTTTCATATCCATTTAGGAAGAGTTTGATAAGATTTCAAGTATAAAAGGTCTATTATCAAGTATTTCAGGTTTCAACAAGGTTTTACAGGTTTTATAGCAATTTGGACCAAAAGGGAAGGAAAATACGTTTTAGAAAAGTTTCAGACCTTTACAGTACGGGCAACTTTTGAAAAGAGCTTCGAGAACTCCAAATATGTCATGCGTGGTGTCTATGGAAAGCTGGAAGAGTCATGTTTCTCCTCGAAGTGTAACCAAGTCAATCCATGCATTCATCCGGAAGTTATTCCCGATTTACCGAGACGTGTTATAAACCGACATAAGAAGAACCGACCTACCAATGGGCTTTTGTCCAAGGCCTGACCAGTGAACATCACGGCGGCCGAGTCCAAGCCTCCTCCACGGTCCAGAAGCCTCTTTCGCTGCCCCTTGTCCTGCATTTAATCAAGAGAAGACGTTTCTACCCTTACATAACCCTAACCCTAAACAAAACCCTATAAATACTCTTAAGACCTAGGGTTTTGAGGTGTGCCTTCATCGAGACTTCAAGTGCCTCCTATACCGCCACTGCTGAGCAACCCTAGACGACCAGAGAAGCGCTCTCCTGCTCGCCGAATCCATTTGAAGCCTTTGAAGACCACCATCTCTCTTTCTACTCTTTCTAGTTACTTCATACTATCGTTGCTTTGGGATCAAGTTACTTTTGTGACAAATAGAGAAGTTTACTTTGAACCCCCTTTTGTTTATTGATTCGTTTTTGATGCTGTTCTATATAATATCAATGTCGTTTTTTTGCATCATGAGCGAGTAGTTTACTTTGTTGGGTTCTATGGGATGATTCAAGGGGAATTCATAGGTCCGCTTCAATTAGGTTGTTAGATCTTATTTTCGGTTTTATAATAGAGTTTTTTTGGGACATCTTTATCTTAATGCTTATGCTTGGATTGATCACCAAGTACTGATCTAGAGAACAGGAGTGCTAACCGCGTTATCCCGCTTCTCCGAACTAGTGTTATACCGAAGCCTTTCTCGTAACCTGCGTAAGTTGAGTTACGAAGTTTGGTGAATGTATCGAACTTGTTTAACTAGCTGGTTGACATGGGTCGTTGCCTGCGAAAGTTGAGTAACGGAGTGTGAAGACTTTAGACTTTCATTCTATGAGAATAGCTTGTTAGTTCATTAGTGTTTCGTAGTTGAGAACCTACACCGAAAATTAGTATTTACTTGTTAGATCTTACACTTAATATTGCTTAGAACCATGAAAACCCTAAGATGACTCCCAGAACGCCCAACGCCTTAGTCTTATAGTTTTAATCCGTTTTATTTATTTGCAATAGTTATTAGGAAAACCAAAACTCCAATCTCTTCTTTAGTCTTAGCCATAGTTCTTTCTCTTTTAATTCAATTTGTGCTTGCTATTACTCTCTGTGGGATCGATCCTAAAATACTACAATTGATTAACTGTGCACTTTCAGTCGTGGTGTAGTCTTTTCAGGTAAAAGATTTGGAGTGAAATTCTACACACATCATATTGTCTCTCTAAATGAGATTAGTTAAAATGTGCAGTCTGGCCGAGGGAATATCGATCACTGAACTTATTGATTCCTTCAATCTTTTAATGCCCAAGACTTCCTTCATATGCTCCCTTTCCTCTCTCTTTTCTCACTTCCAAAGGATTGATTTTTCCCTAATTTTCTAGGGTGTCATTGTATTTTTTTTATCAATCCTTTGCTATTTTCTTGTGGACAGGTTTCCATGAATTCCGAAGGATGCACCGGTTAACGCACAACCGTTGATTAACTTCTTTATTACCTATACCCTCTTCTTTTTCTTTCTTTCTTCTTTTTTTTTATTGAGTATTGAAGGGAAGAGAGAGGGGAAGCATACTTTGGGAGGAGTTGCATGTCTTGTAAGGCTTAAAGGGAGGAGTCTTGTTCGATGTATACCAAGTCCCAAGGCAAGAAGTCAAATCCGGTTAAGTCCTTTCAAAGATAGAGACAACATTTGATCAGCTTAATGTTCTCTTTGGTGAGTGTCATTTGGGGTGTTGTAATCACCCTCACCATGGGATGAATTTCAAGTTGAAAACCCAGGCCCAAAGGACATGGAAGGGGAGCCAACAAGGAGAACAAAAGAATTGCTGAAGAAATGTCCGAAGAAATTTGGACGGATCGAGACATGGCCGAGTCGACCGAGACGCACCGAGACGTGCCGAGACGTACCGAGACGTATCGACCAAGACGCACCGAGACGTGCCGACACATACCGACCAAGACGCACAGAGAAGTATCAAGACGTACCAAGAACTGCCTAGAAACTTGCGGTTCTGCCGAGGATTTACGATACTGCCAAGAAGCTACGGAAGAGACCAAGAAACCATCGGACATAGCAGACGAGACCGAGAAACCATCGAACGTACCGGACGAGACCGAGAAATGTCGGAAGCAGCCGACGATCGACGAACGCAACGCCAAGGAGCCGACAGCGTTCCGGAATTTGCAGCGTTTGTTGGCGGCCCAAAAAGAGAGAATAATTTTATTCTCTTGAATCAACCAATGAGGTTTCATGCAACCTTAAAAGTGTGATCATTGTGTTGTTGAATCTTAAGGAGAAGGACACAATCATTGTGTTTTTGAGGAGTTGGCCAATAGGAGATTAGAAGGTGGAAAGTGAAGGAGACAAAGGAAGATTCATCTTCTAGAAATCGCCCAATACCATTACATGCAAGGAGCAAGAGATATTCTCTTGATCTTGAGTAGCTTGCTCACCAAGTCGCCAAAGGAGTGGGAGAGAAGCTAGCAGTGTGTTCGACATGCATAGGCGAGAGGAACCGCCCAAAAACCTCTATAAAAGGAGAAGTTCACTTCTCATTTGTGACATTCTCTCAAACACAAAAGAAAACTCAAAGACTCTCTAAGTAGTTGCTCTTCCAATTTGACGAGAGAGAAAGAGAGAGAGAGAGACGGAGTTGAGACGAGGCAAGACGCTGATCGAAGACGAGGCGAGACGTTGTTCAAAACGAAGGAGGACACTGTTCATGGACGCTTTAGGACGCAGTTCGGAGACGAAGTAGGCGCGAGGAGGTTTGTCTTATCCGTGGTACTGTGAAGCTCAAGACATCGATCTGCCGAATCACTGTGAGTTCTGTGGTAATTTTGTGTGGGGTACCGCATGGATCCTATGAACCATGTGTGTACCTATTGCTTGCTGCATTTAGTCTAGGTTCATGATAGAACTAGGTAGATGTTGAGAATGAGTAGAATTGAACCGCATATTTTCATGATGAATTTGATGCATTAATTTAGCAATTTGGACTTGCTTAACAGTTGGACTAGGGAATTTCATGTTAGAGAGAACTGATAGATTTTTAATAGCAATAAATTCTTGCTTGAAAATTGATAGATCGGTAGCATGCATATAGAACAATCTAGGTTGCTTGAATTTCTATTCTTGTTGCTTGATTTTCATTGCTTGAATTGCGTGTAGTTTAGTACTAGATTCTTAGAGTTATTTTCCACTAACCCTTCGAATTTGTAGTACGCGTCTTAGCTAGTCTCCTGAATTATATTAGTTATTCTTCTCGAGCCGTAGCTAGGATAGAGTAGTCGATCTTCTGTTCCAAGTGAAGTTTCGTTGTCTCGCGAGAGTTCTCAACAACCACTCGCACGGGACAAAGTCATGTCTATCTCGCTACTAGAATGACCGCTACAAGAAGTTGTAGCTTATCGGGGCTCATGCTGGTTACCTGTGTGGTTTCAGCATGGGAAGGTTTGGAACGGAACAGATTATCGAGGGCCCATAGGTGAAAGAGTCTAGGATAGTCGAGATTACCTTGATTTTATTCTAGTCGTCTTAGTTGGTTGCATAGGTGAAAGAGTCTAGGATAATCGAGATTACCTTGATTTTATTCTAGTCGTATTAGTTGGTTGCATAGGTGAAAGAATCTAGGATAGTCGAGATTACCTTGATTTTATTCTAGTCGTCTTAGTTGGTTGCATAGGTGAAAGAGTCTAGGATAGTCGNGTTTAGTACTAGATTCTTAGAGTTATTTTCCACTAACCCTTCGAATTTGTAGTACGCGTCTTAGCTAGTCTCCTGAATTATATTAGTTATTCTTCTCGAGCCGTAGCTAGGATAGAGTAGTCGATCTTCTGTTCCAAGTGAAGTTTCGTTGTCTCGCGAGAGTTCTCAACAACCACTCGCACGGGACAAAGTCATGTCTATCTCGCTACTAGAATGACCGCTACAAGAAGTTGTAGCTTATCGGGGCTCATGCTGGTTACCTGTGTGGTTTCAGCATGGGAAGGTTTGGAACGGAACAGATTATCGAGGGCCCATATGTGAAAGAGTCTAGGATAGTCGAGATTACCTTGATTTTATTCTAGTCGTCTTAGTTGGTTGCATAGGTGAAAGAGTCTAGGATAGTCGAGATTACCTTGATTTTATTCTAGTCGTCTTAGTTGGTTGCATAGGTGAAAGAGTCTAGGATAGTCGAGATTACCTTGATTTTATTCTAGTCGTCTTAGTTGGTTGCATAGGTGAAAGAGTCTAGGATAGTCGAGATTACCTTGATTTTATTCTAGTCGTCTTAGTTGGTTGCATAGGTGAAAGAGTCTAGGATAGTCGAGATTACCTTGATTTTATTCTAGTCGTCTTAGTTGGTTGCATAGGTGAAAGAGTCTAGGATAGTCTAGATTACCTTGATTTTATTCTGGTCGTCTTAGTTGGTTGAATAGGTGAAAGAGTTTAGGATAGTCGAGATTACCTTGATTTTATTCTAGTTGTCTTAGGTTGTCGAGTAGGAGTAAAGCGTCTAGGTTAATCGAGTCGAGTCTTGATTGAACTAACCCCCTTTGTTTGCTTGTTGTTGATTGCTTCCGCTAATGTATCCATTGTGTTGCTTTGATTGATTGCTTGCTTATTTCCTTGCTTGTTGGGGTGGGGGAAAAGTAGAATGCATGTCTAAGATGGGGTACCCAGGCTCACTGAGTAATATTAGATTACTCATGATAATATTTTGTCTCGCAGGTAGTCTAGGTGGAGTCTAGAGCTGGAGCAAACATAGGGTACCGGATAGGGCTTGTTTTCATGTGTTTTTGTAAAACCCTATATTTTCAAAGATGTATTCTATGAAGTAACCGACTATTTGCGTGTATTGCATGATAACTATTTTCAATGTAATAACTATTAAGTAATATAATCGGTTTTCAAGGAATCATGACAAGTTGCATCCAATATATTGGCCTTGTCCGGGCCAACACAACGCGCCAAGGCCGCGAGGGTTGCAAAGCCTAAGAGAACCTCGGCCGCGGGCGGAGACGCGTCCAGGAGGACTGGTTGGGAAGCTGCAGCTTCCGTCCCTCGGCTGGATCACCAGGGTGCGATCTCTCACACGTAGCATTCCATACGTCGTCTGTGTCCTCGTCCGGGGCATAGAACGGTTCGGGGGCATTACAGGCGTGTTAAGACTGCTCATGTTCATTCCAAGCTTTATGCAAAAATCAAAAGTACTAAAGCAATCATATGAGTGTTAGCTCAAAGCAAAAGATTCCTAAAAATGATCATAGTTTCCTAACATTTTTTTGTTTTTTTGTTTTTTTTGTTTTTTTGACTCGATAAAATGACTCAAATAAAAGAGAAATCAAAGGAAACAACCAAAGAAAAAGACATTAGTAACTTGGAGACAATCCTCCCCCGGACTTACTTCACACCGTCCCGATGTGAAAGCAAAGCCAAGAAAAAGAGACTTCCGACAACAAAAGGGAAAAATAGAAAAGATCCTAGAAAAGAGAAAACGGGTAACACGTGGTGAATCAGCAGTCTAGCGGGAAGGTGAGGAAGTCGCGAATGATCAGAGTTGAGACTCTCAGTAGCTGCGTAATCGGTGTCACTGGCAGCAGTAGGATCCGATGGTGGTGGTGCAAAATAAGATGGCGCAATTCCCTGAAGCCAAGTAGCCAGTCGCGTGAGAAGCAAGTTGTTCTTCCTCTGGGTATCCACCTCTCAAATTCAGATTGAGGTTCCTGTTTAGGCGAGTCAGCAGCAAATTGGCTCACATCAAAGGGAGGAAATGGTGGAAAGGAGCGAGCTGGATGTGAGGAATCCGAGGCAACTGCAGGCTGTGTGCTACGTTTGGGCCTGCGGGAAACATGTTCGCGATCTTCCATCCAAGCAACCTCGTCAAAGTCGCATAGTGCTAAAGCAGGAGGTTCAAAGGCGATGTTCTCCGTTTTGCGAAGTGAAGTGAAGGAAGGCATAGGAATCCTCATGTAGCGAAGGTTACCGGCTTTGTCCTGAAATCTGTAGACAAAGTTTTGACGCACAAGAATCTCAATGTGAACATATATTTAGGTAAAGGAACTTCTTCTTTCGGACCAAAGTGGGTGATGGCAAAGCAATGCCACAATTCTCGATGATAGGAGTCACCAAGCTACCGATGAGTATCCTCTTATTCTTAGCCTTGGCCATGTTCTTTCATACCTGCTCAAACTCCTTCGAAAGCAAGAATCCAAAGTTAACGTCGTGAGTCTGGTGGTAGACCGGGGAAGTCGTAGCATGCAGGAACCGACGAAGACCGTGAAAGATCATCCACAACTCAGGTAGTTGCAATGTGCTAGTGTTGCTCAAAAACTTAGCAGTGATTCGAAGGATTGGGTTGCAGATGCGGGATTGCCGGGCTCCACATGAGACATAGTTCCCAGCTCTAATCAGTTTCCAAATATCGTTTCTGCTTTCGAGCTTCGCCATCTTGCATTTCTTGTTTCGAGGGAAACCAAAAATGTCCCAAAGGTCGAGAATGGAGATGGTGTAATGCTTCTTGAGCAGAAAGAAACTTATCGAACAACTCTCAGCTAACGTGTCAGGACCGTCAGACAAATCCACCCTTACAACGGCCAGAAACTCACGTGCAAGCTGCTCATGTAAGTCCCATGCCTTCTCAACAAAAGAACCAAACCCCATGTTCCTCACCAACTCATCAAAATCTACGAGCATGGCCATCCTCTCAAAAAGCTCTCGATCAGCAAACCGAGTCGCCTCCATCTTACACTGATATAGTATTTTCAATGATTTGGTATCCTCAGCAGACCAAACTCTGGTGGTCGGCTCATCAGTAAGGGAAATCTCTGGCTCCTTACCACTGCGGCGTCATTTAGGCATTGTCTGCAATGGAGGAGAATTCCAATATGCGAGAGAGTGAAATCAATTGAAAATTCTCCTAATCATCTAACATAAGTTACAAGCCTAAATCTAAATTCAAGCCACAACAACCTAAATCTAGTTCCAGAACTTCCTTAGAACTACCCAACCCATCAATTCGCAGCTCAATTTGGAAGAAAAATTGAAAGAATTATGGAGAACCAAAATTGAATCTGGAAATTGCCGAGAATCAAACACAAGAATGGGAAAGTGAAGAACTTACCTTGTTCGATAACTGCTTTAACTATGGGGGTTTGAAAGAGGGTGAAAATCCGAGTGGGATAAACCCAAACCTCAAGCAAAACAATGAAAAAGCGAGAGAAAGAGGAGGATTCGAAGTTGGGTCGGCCAGAGGGAAGAAGGGAAGGAAGAAAAAGGAGACTTAGGTTTAAAATACTCGAATTGGGCACGAAACCGGGTTAACCCGGTTCAATTTAAGTCCAATAACCATAGTAAACTGATTTCCTTCCCTTTTCTCTTTTTCCCTTAAATTCACTTACCTGGAACGGGGATCGGCTGATCCAGAAACAGATTGCCGATCCTGAAATGGATGGGGGACATTCTTTGAAAAGAATTCGCATCTTCTGAGTTTCGAACTTGTCCCATGAAGACTCAATACCAACATGACCAGCGGGTAGCTCCTAAAAGAAAATAAAACAAAACAAAAATCCTAAGGAAAAAACATGAAAAGATGGGGGAAAACAAAGCTAACCCCATTGGGTTGCCTCCCATGAGCACATGTTTAAAGTCGCGAGCCTGACTGTTCTTGCTTCTCAAGCAGCATGGGGGTCCATCAGAGGGATGGTAGATTCCTCAGTTGGATCATGATAGGCAAGATATGGCTTTAGGCGTTGACCGTTAACTGTAAACTCCTTCCCTTCTTGGTTCCAAATAACGACGGCACCATAGGGCATAACTTCCTTGATGTGGAAAGGTCCAGACCAGCTAGAACGTAGCTTGCCAGGAAAAATCTTCAATCATGAGTTGAAGAGTAGAACCAAGTCATTAGCAGCAAAATTCTTAGGAACAATTTTCTTGTCATGCATTGCTTTAGTGCATGCCTTGTAGATTTTGGTGCTCTCATATGCGTTCATGCGGATCTCATCAAATTCATTCAGCTGAATCAGGCGTCATTCTGCCGCGGTCTTAACATTGAAGTTTATCTGCTTCGTCGCCCAAAGTAAATTGTACTCAAATTCGACAGGTAGATGGCATGACTTCCCGTAGACCAACTTGAATGGTGTGGTTCCAATAGGTGTCTTATAAGTGGTCCGGTAAGCCCATAACGCATCATCGAGTTTAGCAGACCAATCTTTCCTTATTGAGTTTACTGTCTTTTCCAATATGCTTTTAATTTCATGGTTGGAGATCTCAACCTGCCCACTAGTTTGAGGATGATATGGTGTGGCAACTTTGTGTGTTACTCCATGCTTTTTCAGAAGATTCTCGAAGAGTTTGTGATGAAGTGAGTTCCACCATCGCTTATTACCACCTGAAGAACACCAAACCTTGGAAAAGTTATATGCTTGAACATCTTAAGAACCACCTTCGAATCATTGGTGGGGCTTGCCATTGCTTCGACTCATTTGGAGACGTAGTCTACTGCCACAAGTATGTAGATGTTGCCATAAGAAGGTGGAAAAGGTCCCATGAAGTCGATTCCCCAACAGTCAAATACCTCAATTTCCAAGATGAAATTATGTGGCATCTCATTCCTTTTGCTTATGTTCCCTCATCGTTGGCAAGCATCACATTGGGAGACAAAATCGTGTACATCATAGAACAGAGTAGGCCACCAGAGACCGGCTTGAAGTACTTTGGTTGCGGTTTTGAACGTGGCGAAATGGCCTGTGTAGTTGGATCCATGATAATGAAAAAGAATTCACGGAACCTCTGATTCTGGATTACATCTTCTGTAAAGGCCGTTGGCACAATGCTTGTAAAGTTAAGGTTCATCCCAAAAGTAGTGTAGCACATCCCGCAAAAACTTTTTCTTTGCATATCCAGTAAAGTTGGGAGGTTCCTCTGCAGCACACATATAGTTTGCGATGTCAGCATACCATGGGGAGTCATCACCAATTTGTTGGAGGACCTTAGTGTCGGCTTTGTCTTTAAAGTATTCCTCAAATGCTGAGACTACATACACATTCTCCTCAGGAAGCCGGCCATCGATAGGGATCTCTTCATCGACCCTTAGTCTAGAAAGGTGATCCGCCACTCCATTTTCCACTCCTTTCTTGTCCTTTATTTCAAGCTCGAATTCTTGCAGGTGTAGAATCCACCATAATAACCTCGGTTTAGCATCTTTTTTTGTTAGTAAATAGCGCAGTGCAGCGTGATCAGTGTGGACAATCACTTTAGAGCCGACCAAGTAGGATTTGAATTTCTCAAACGCAAAGACTATGGCAAGTAGCTCTTTTTCTGTCGTGGCATACTTGGTTTGTGCTCCATCGAGTTTCCTGCTGGCTTAGTAAACAACATGTAGCTTATTATCCTTGCACTGTCTCAGAACTGCTCCAACAGCAAAACAACTTGCGTCGCACATAACTTCAAAGGGCAGATTCCAATCGGGTGGTTGAACTATCAGAGCTAATATCAATGCTTTCTTAATTGTAAGGAAGACCTCAAGGCATTATGCATTAAACTCAAAAGAGATGTCCTTGCATAACAGCTGGGTGAGCGGCCTAGCTATTTTGGAGAAATCCTTTATAAATTGTCGATAGAATCCAGCATGACCGAGGAAACTACGTATATTCATCACAGTTTTAGGCGGCTGCAGACTGGACATCACCTCAATCTTGGCCTTGTCAACCTCTATCCCCTTCTCAGAAATTTGATGACCAAGGACAATCCCATAGGTGACCATAAAATGAAAATTTTCCCAATTCAGAACAAGGTGTTTGATTAGACAAATACAAAGAGAAATATGAACCATAGACCGAGAAATCATCCATAAATACCTCCATGATATCTTCTATCAAGTCAGAAAAAATGGACATCATGCAATGCTAGAAGGGGGCTGGGGCATTGCACAACCCAAAAGGCATCTGTTGGTAAGCAAATGTGCCGTAAGGGCATGTGAAAGTCGGCATCTCCTGATCATCTGGGTGGATCGAAATTTGAAAGAAGCCAGAGTAACCGTCCATAAAGCATGAATAAGGGTGATTGGCTAGGCGCTCAAGCATTGGGTCGATGAATGGAAGGGGGAAATGATCTTTCCTGGTGGTTGCATTGAGCTTGCGGTAGTCGCTGCACATTCAATGTCCTGTGACTGTTCTGGTGGGGATCAACTCATTCTTTTCATTCGCAACTACTGTCACCCCTCCTTTCTTTGGTACCACATGGACCGGACTCACCTAAGTGCTATCGGAGATTGGGAAGATGACTCCGGCGCCCAACAGTTTGAGAATCTCCTTTTTTCACCACCTCTTATAAGTTTGGGTTCAATCTTCGTTGATGTTCTACAGAAGATTTGGAAGGATCTTCAAGGTGGATGCGGTGAGAGCATAACTCCGGTGAAATACCTGAAATGTTGTCTAAGGAATAGTCCAAAGCCTTCCTATATTTTCTCAACTCGTAGAGCAAGAGTGCGGTCTCAACATTATTCAGGTTAGAATTAATAATTACCATAATATGTGGAGTTTTGTCCAATATAGGCGTACCTGAGTCCTTTTGGGAGTGGCTTTAAGTCCAATTTTGGAGCCGTGAGCTCGCTCCAGTCCTCCTGGTGTTCTTTGTTTTCAGAGCAGGATTCGCGATCGAGATCCAAAAACAGGAACGACCATTCGGGATCGGTCAGTCCAGTTTGCGCTTATTTGTGATTTCCGCAGAAAGAGCCGGATCGGTCAGTCCGATGTCGGGATCGGTCAGTCCAGTTTGCAAATTGACAAAAAGGACTTCGCATTCTAAATTTGCTGCAGCACCGAGTGTTTCTGCCATCTTCATGGTCTCTTCAGACAAGTACCCTAACTCCAGTTCCTCCTTTGTCAAAGCTACGGCCAGGTGATCATTTGAACATACTTCTTCATAGATCTCATCTGCTATCTCTTCTATCATGTCAATCCATAAGGTTTGGCCATCGATGGTGCGTTTCTTAGCTACCCTCTCCAGATTGAATCTCAAGACCAAATCATCCATGTGCAAATCAATTTTTCCCTCTCGGACATTTATCATTGCACCCGCAGTGGCCAGGAAGGGTCTTCTAAGCAGAATGGGTTCTTGAGAATCTTCGTCAAGTTTCAAAACAATGAAATCCGTAGGTATGTAGCAGTTCCCAGTTTGCACTGGTAGGTTCTCCAATATCCCTTCTAGACGTCGGGTAGACGATCAGCTAGGACTAAGGTGACTTGGGTCGGCTTAAAGGCGTATAGTCCAAGTCGCGTTGCAACGCTGAGTGGCATCAGGCTCACGCTTGCCCCTAAGTCGCAGAGGCAATTATTGAACTTGAGATCTCCTATTGTGCAAGGCAGCGTAAATGGTCATGGATCTCCACATTTTTCTGGCATTTGATTTTGGAGCATTAAACTGCATTTTCTTGTGTGAGATACATAACTCCTTTCTCCAAACTGAGCCTATCAGTGAGGATCTCCTTCATATACTTCTTAAGCGATGGAACCATCCGTACTGCCTCGATGAAAGGGAGTCTGACCTGAAGCTCTCCTATTACTAATTTAAGCTTTTCGTACCCTCGCTCTTGTATCTTGGACTTACGACGTGTGGGAAAGGGGAGTTTAGGTACATATGGCTGGGGTTCGCAGGGTTGCTCCTCTTTCGCAGTTTCTGTACCAGGTATTGCAATGTCGTCTGCAGCTTCGTTGGCAACCTTATTGGAGTCACTATTCTGTTCTAGCATCGAGGATTGGCCAGTCTTGTTATGGGATCGATCAGTTCCTTCTTTCTTTTGTGGTTCTTGCAGTTCCTTGCCGCTTCGAAGGGTAATGACCTTCAAGAATTAGTTTGGATTAGCCTCGTTCTTACCTGGGAGTGTTCCTGGAGGTGCCTTTACTCTCGCTGCAGACTGTTCCACTTGGTTCTCTAAGACTCGCATGTGAGTGTTTAGCGTTTCTATTTTCCCATTCAACTCTGAATACATGCTATCGATCTTGACATCCACCTCGGTGGCATTTTTAATCTGATTTTCCATCAATGCATGCATCATCTGTTCCAGTTTGCTTTCTTGTGGGGCTGCGGGTTCCGGTGGAGGTGCTTGATAACCCTGTGAGAAGTTGTTAACTTGAGGTTTTTGTTGGAAATTCGATCCTCCAAAACCCGTTCCCTTGTTCTGAAATCCCTGTGCAAAACTGCTTTGCTGAGGACGCGGTGGATAGACCTGATCTTGAGGATTCTCAAGATTGTTGCTTCTGTAGGATAGGTTAGGATGACTGATAACAGGATTTTCACCCAGGGTATCAATTCCCTATGCCGTTGTAGTACAAAGGGTTCTCAATCCAAATGGTTGTTATGCTAGCAGATGAGATATGATCAGAACTATAAAAGTCAAGCCAAGCAATAAATGGGTTTGATCTAAGAATCCTAAAATAAATAAAAGAAATTAAATAAACGAGAACCACACGACCTAAGCACTCGATGCAAGCATTCGAGTACAGGATCGGGTGGGGTGATTGAGTAAACAAAGGAAGTATGAACAACTCGAAGTTGTACATGAAGCTGGTGATCGAGTACCAGTTTGGGTATAGGGTCGAGTGATGAATAAAAATGTAAACAATCAAGATGCAAAAGCTCCTAAGGATGGAGTAATCGACTCCTAAGCGTTCCTGACCATAATGGATGTCCTACATGCCTTAAGCAAATATTTCCTAGACAATGAATCTCTAAGATCTTGTTAAAACACTGTCGTGATAGAAACAATCAACCTTGATCAATTCCCTACCCAACTCTTGTTGGAGAAACATGACCAAGCAGGCAATACAAACCGATTCATTATTGTCAATAAACTCCTTACTCATCTAATCTCTTAGGCTAAGTGAGTAAATCTCTAGCATTGATTGATTCAAGCATTTCATCTACATCTCTCGATGGTAAAACACTCTAGATCTAACACTACAAGAAAAATCAACATTCATAACACCCAATAAACGCTATCATATGTGTTTAATAGCATTCTATATTATCCGCAGCTATCTTAGATGTCACCTCCATTATAGCGTTTTTAAAATGTTATTATATATCGTTCTTTGATAACATTAACCAAATGCTATAATATTGTTTTATATAACACATATTTCGTGCTATTTTATATTATGTCATAGCATTTATTTTTTGCTATATGGATATCTTTAATTTTTAATTTGTATTTTTATAATTTATATATTTGACCATTGTTTTGCAGACTTTATTTAACTCGACTGATATAAAAAAAAATATTTCATAAATCATCAACATACATAACATAACATTAATATAAACAAGTCTTACATATCATACCAAGTCTTGTACTATGCTGCCAAGTTTTATCCAAAAAGCTAACATTATAACTTATAAGGATAGAGACAAACTTCGATCTCTTAAGTCTCTTCTCCTCTATGGTTTCGCCTTCCCATCAAAAGCAGTACACACGTCTGAAGAGATGTTCCGGTTAGCATTCCCGTCCATATTCCATGTAATCATGTGTATCCACATCAACTTAAAGCTTATGTTTTCAATTTGTTTTTCATTAGAGTTCAAGAGTATACATAGTTACATACCTCTCTACTCCAAGTTCCATCTTGGAGATGAGCAATAAAACAAACAGGTATTACCACATAAATAGAAACACCCAATGTTCAACTATGCACCAACAGCTACAGCTTTTGTACCAATATTAAAATGGTAGTTGCTTCTTCTTTCTGTATACACCTCCAACATCGCTAATAGTTGTTTTCTCTCTCTGTATAATATTAAAAATAGATAAACTCACATTGCAACTGAAAACTTTAATACCACAACAAATCTTTGGCCTAGATAAACAACTCACTGTTTATGTCACAAATTATTAATGGAGAAGATAGTTTTACCTCTGTGTTTGTCGTTCTCTTCTTGGATTCCAACTTTTGACAAAACTGAGAAAATCCACATGAATGTGAAGTTGATCAAAATTAATACAATACTTTCAACTCATGAATACAATTATAAGGTGCTTTTGTGGTAATGTAAAGGAAGATATTCACTAACCCAAAACGTTGACAGATCAAATAAAGAAATTTTAGTTCAAACTCAAAAATCAGAGACTGATGGGTGAGTAGAATCAACATTAAGGTTATCTATAAAACAAGTAGAGAATCGGATAAACAAAGCATTCACCTTGTATCAGCCATAACTTCGACATTATAATGACCAATGTGTAGTTCATACAAGAAAAGCTTTCAAGAGGAAGATGGTTTGCTCAGTATCCGCCCTAGCAAAGTTAAACAATGTAAGTAGCAAGAGATAGGTAAGTGACTTACATGGTCTCCTTAAACTTAACTGTCACCACAGTCAGATTCCTCGCGGTCCTCACCACTAAATTCACACTGCAAAATGACACACAATCAGCTTCTCTGAATTGCATATCCAAATCACAAGAATGTTAGCTTACCGAAATAGGAGCAGAAGAGAGATAAGACATACTCAATTCACCAAGAAACATACGTTTGTATTCAGACACAACAATTTTCACACAAGACATTGATAGTCTCTCTGCAATTGATGTGACTGCTTCTCCATGTAACCCTTAATGAAACTTTACAAATCAATGATCAAGACTTTATGAAACCCATATGATTTAATTAATTGAAATCCAGAGAGAAGAAGAAGAAGAAGATTACGTCTATGGCTGGTGTTAGACGACGGAGGATCCTGTCGAAATGCTCCGACGGTAAACAGAAGACTATGGAGACCGGCAGGATTGCAGGAGGACAGACCGTCTTCTTCATCCAGATCCGCCTCTTCCACTTCTTCGTTGAACCAATTTTTGCATAGGAGTTCCAGACCGTCGTCTCATCCAGATCCGCCTCTTCTAATTCTTCGTTACTCATGAGTCTTCCTCTTTTGAAAGAATATTGCGAGTCTCTCTCATCTTAGGTCAGGACCATGGAGATCTCATCTCCCGACTATCTGGAAACAGATCGCCCTAATTCTAATTTGGGGAAAAAAAAATTTAGGTCACTGATGCCTAAGGGAAGAAAAATGTTTTAAGTATTAAAGGGTGAGGAAAATTTTTGCATATATATCGATGGAACTTTCGGTTATTAAGTTATTTTAACTTTCGGTTTAGTGATTTTTTTGCAACGGACCATTACCTTGATCCGCAAGAAGTCATGCAAGTCGATGTCAATGAAAACTTTTTCTATGACAATGGAAAAGCAATCACTTCAAGGAGCTCTTACAATTAAGACAAGCTCATGAAGATGATGGATGAACTTATATCAAGTCAAGAGGAGGCTGATAAAGTTCTAAATGCTAAGTTGGATAAGATGAGCATTGAGTTTGGAGCTAAACTCGATACTATCACCAATGACGTTACACGCTTGGAGGAACAAATCAATGCTGTCAACAATCAAGTCTTAAACAACACGGAGTATATTGATGATGACCGAACGAAGATTATCAATATAGGTTACACCATTGACACCATCGAGAGCCGTTTAGAGTGGAAGGTTGAAGCCTTACAAACCTTATTCAACAACCCGAACGAACGCTACAACTGGAGCTATGATCAAGTCTATCACCCTGCTGATGCTGAAGAGGAACATGGAACCTCACATGATGATCCAGCCGATCCTAACAAGTCCAAGGAGTGGACTAGAGAAAAAGATTACCCAACCAATGAGGAAGAATCTTATTTCGAGGAGAGAGCTATATAATATAAAGATTTGCCAAGAGAGAATGATGAGTCTTATGATCTATCATCTACTAAAGAAGATGGAGAAGAAGAGCTCAAAGACTTCTACTGTTGCATTACATATCAAATCCCTAGTGAAGAAGTTACCGAAAATTATCATTTTCGACAACACTAACACCAAAAGGAAGCTATCTACCGAGGTAACCCTAGAACTCGACCATATCCAGCACCATATGAAGATTGGGAACCTGTCCCAAGTCACCGTCCAAGCCGCTTGCAAAGGCCTTATCCAAGGAGGCCCGATACCAATTTAAACCACCCCTATCCACGCCGAGAGCCTTATTTAATTTGGTTCCCTCACCAAGCCTATCAAGACAATTTTCATATGTATACTAAACAAAGAGCTGAAGAAGAGAATATGCTGGACCTAATAAGTCAATTATCTGATCTTCAAGATGAGACTATGAAGACGCTGCATGAGAAGCTTGACAAAATCGATTTTGATCTTTCAAGAAAAATCGATGACATTGCTGTTAGAGTTAGAAGCTTAGAAGATCAAAGATCTAAAGATGCTGAAGCCATGGAGAGAAGATTTCATCAGCTTGAATAAGAACAAGAGAGAAATCTCAAGAGTGCTCAAGATAATGCAATCAACATTAGAGACCTGGGCAATGAAGTTTCGAACTTAGCAAAGGACCAAGAGTCCAAGTATGGAGTTTTATTCAACAAGGAATTAGACACAAGGAGGCGTGTGGGGAATCTAGAGAACCGAGCATATGAAGCTGAGAGGAAGATGTTTGGTCTCGGTTATGAACAAGAACGTTTTGGAGAAGTCATCTCCGAAAAGTTTACATTAACGAAGGAGAGCCATAAGCTACTTAATGAGATTTAAGCTGAACAAAAGAAGATGAACCAAGATCTTGCTGATAAGATTGAGGATCTAACCTCACGTGTTGCTGGACACAAGGAAGAAGAAGATCAACCCGACAAGGAGGAAGAAGGAGAAGAAAAAGAAATCCTATTTGAGAACAAACCACAAGGTAACCTTATTCATCCTCCATCAAATCTCGACCAAGGAGAAGCAACCTTAGGAGCCAAAAATATCGAAGAAGAAGCCGTGGGAGACAAGTTACAAGTTTCCATGGAAACCGAAAGCTTTAACCTCAACTCGCTTAAGCATTCTCGAGAAGAAGAAGAAGTAAACCGCACAAAGGTTTGTTTTGCTACTACCACACCCTATGCTCCACCACCAGGAGACCTAGAAGGTCTAGGAAAGGGAGAAGCGGAGCTGCCAACCGTAAACTGTACTACCGAAACAAGAGAAGAAGATGAACTTAAGGAGCCACCTGATGCCTACAATGGAGGAAGAACCAAGAGAGCTTGTCTAAGGACAACCACTTCTCCTCATCCTGCTTGAGAAAGCAACCAAAGTCGAGCCAACGACGTTAAACAAGTGCGCTTCTTGGGAGGCAACCCAAGCTAGTAAGTATTTATTTTTAGGATTTATTTTTTTTTACTATTGATATTTTTGCATTTTTAGTTTCAGGTTTCTAGAAAAACAAAACACAAAAAAAAATATAGAAAACAGAAAAGCCAAAAAGAAGAAGAAGTACCCATGGATTAGCAATGCACAACTATGTCTAGTGGCAAGTACCACCTACTGACCGGCCATGTTCACCGTGACCGAATCAAGCCGAAGGCGACGGATCAATCACAATCCTCATGTGATCGATGCCGAGAGTCCCCACTAGCCATACAAGCCATAACTGATGCCATGTCCTGCACCGTGTACCGCATACCATGTCCCATGTACCGCGTACCGCCCCACCGTACCTGCTGCTTATGTCCGCGACCATTCACCCGTATGCCGCGAGACAAATCCGAACAACCACCATCCTTACCACCAACCATCACCATTCTTTTACTTAGGTATGCATTTGTTATTTTATTTTCTCAATATTATTGATGGTTTTAGGTTTTTGTTTCAAGGAGGATGCATTTAGAGATATATCAAATAGAATTCGATTGAACTTAGCCTAGTTCATACTCGATGTCAAGCAACCAAAGGAAGTACAAACGGTTAGTCACCACATTTTCATTCCACAGCCGAATTCTAAGACAATTTTTGGGCAACCATAACTGTCTACGAGTCGACACACATCAGTCCATCAAGGTGACATTGTTCTTAAACCCTACACTTTTCCTTATGATTTTTAATCTTCATCTCTTTCTTTTTTCCCACCGAGGACGGTGTGATTTAAGTCTGGGGGAAGGATGTTCCATCCTATACTAATGCTACTTTCTATTTTGTTGACTTGAAACCTTTTTCCACTTTTTACATCAATAATCTTGACATTTTATCGAGTCACATTTTTTTTAGTGAGTCAAAACTAGTAGGGGATTATGATCTTATTCTAACAGTTTATTTGATTTGGATTAACACTCTTATGACTCTTGATTATGCTTGACAACAGAACCAAAGTTTGGAAAGACTGTGAGCCGACTCAACAATCCCCCAAGTCCCTATTCGATGGATATTCAAATGATCTAACGTTGTCTCTAAATTTTTATAGGACCTAAACCGGACTTAATTATCAAGCCATGGGAATTGGTATACATTGGAATAGATATCTACATTCAAGCCACACAAGACATTGCACTTCTTCAAGAGTATGTTCCCCTCTCCCTTCCCTTCAATACTATAAAAAAAAAAAAGAAAAAAAAAAAAGAGAATAAAAGATGAGATGATTTTGATAGTTTAGAGAGGTAGGTAAATTACCTGTGACCTCAAAATTTGATATGCTCAAATTAATACCTTAGAGCTACTCTCTCAAATTAAGTGGTCAATGTAGTACTTAGGGGTCGAATTCCACAAGGACTCTAGATTACACAATAAATTGTAGAGTTTTATGATTAGGCTAAACAAAATAATTTCAATTCAAAATAAACAATGCAAAATATTAAATAAATGCTATGTAAATTCAGATGATCAAAAAGCTAGGTCTAGGGAATTTCTCAGGAAATTACAAATTATTAAATCAATTAGTTAATTAGGATTCAAACAATTAAAAATCAGATCTTGAACTCCAAACTTTTCTGTAAAATAAATCAGTTCTCACTGCAAATATTATCTAAATTTAAAAAAAGAAAATCCAAATCTCTTTGCAAAATTCTAGGTAATAAATCAGCTTTAAAAACAGGTTTAGATTGTTCACAAAATTATTAAATCAAATCTCTTTGCAAGAAATAATTTTGCTCATCAAAAGGTTTTATCAGGAAAATCAATTATATTCTCATATCAATTTATTTTCCTAGGTTATTAATTCTAGATGGCCAATCAAGGATTAATAATGAAAAACAACCTATGATGAAGATCTAGCAAGATAATGAATCCTAAATAAACAGATCTAATAAATCATAAAATCCCTATGAAAAACCCTGAACCTAACAAGCAAACTACTCAGACATGTTTAATGAAGAACAAAACATAATTCTGAATAATAAGCAATTGAAATTCAAAGAGTAAAAAGGAGTTCAAGAATTCTTCTCTCAAAGCAGATCTCTCTCTCCAAAGCTCTCAAAATCTCATAGGGTTGCAGGAAAAATAAAACTCTCTAGAAAAAGACTTCATGGTTTAGAAAACCTAAAAACTATATATATATATATATGTCCTAAAACACATCGGGGACTTATGTTGCAAATATGGAAAACTTTGGGGCAGATTTGTAAAACTTCCAAAACTTGATTCTTCTTGCGGCTAAACATGGTGTCGATCGATGCTAAGGCAGTGTCGATCGACACCCCCTCTCTGTTCTGACTCCAAATTCGTTTCTTCGGGATTAATACTCCAAAATGATCCAAATTGCTCCATTTTGCTTCATCTGTGCCAAAATCCTAGAAAACCTGTAAAGACTCAAAAACATCCTAGAAAACAAATCAAAAGACTCTAAAAGACTTCTTATATCATGGTTAAAAACCACAAAAACCATGATATATCAGTTATATTAGTATACTGGCAGAGATGGGTCGTATTCGTACCGAGTGGTTTTCGGGAGGTACTGATCCTACCGCTGCGGAGGACGAGTGTGGAACGTAACTTCCATACTCTGATATGTCCTGAGGAGTTTTGGGTGGATATTGGGGTCTACCATTTGACTGGTGATGCTCAGTTGTGGTGGAGTTCTGTGGCATCCAGGAGAGTACAGAGGGAGATGTCTTGAGCTTTCGTCTTGGAGTTCAACCGCAAGTATTTCCCTAGAGAGGCACTGGACAGGTTGGAGGTGCAGTTCCTTCAGCTAGCTCAGGGGACTCGGTCAGTGCGGGAGCTTGACTTGGAGTTCAGTCGACTTCTGAGGTATGGGGGTCGGGATATGGAGTCTGAGGAGGCTCTGATCAGGAGGTTTTTGAGGGCCCTACGTGATGATTTGAGAGTTCACTATAGAGGGCGGACTTATGCTATGCGTGCAAAGCTGGTTGAGACTGCAACAGGGATTGAGGAGGACATCCGGGCACAGTCAGTGACGGTTAGTCCAGCAGTTCAGCCTAGTAGGGCTCAGCAGTAGGGTGGTTCTAGCAAGGGCGGTAAGCCTGCGCAGGGAACCGAGAGTAGGTGGGAGGCTACGCAGAGGCCGAGTGGTGCAAGTTGCTACGGGTGTGGAAGCAAGGATCACAAGGTTGCTAGCTGTCCCAAGAGGAGTGCTCCGATGGCAGTAGATTGTGTGTGCTATCATTGCAGGGAGCCAGGGCACATCAGGCCCTATTGTCCCAAGTTACAACCGGTAGCAGTGGCAGCGTTGCAGCAGGCGCAGCCTGGAGGGCAGCAGGTGGCACGGATTGAGCAGGCGCCACGGGTTTACACGACTACACAGACTGGTGGGACCAGTGCTGGGGCGATCATAGGTATAATTTCTGGTACTGTAACTTTGTGAATCCTTAGTAAGTTTAGATTTTAGGTTTTCCTGTGATAAAGTGTTAGGTTCTCAACACATGAGGTATGTGTATGGACCTTGTTGGTGGGCGGGTTTAAGTCCCACGTTATGTTTGATTCTGGAGCTTCTCATAGCTTAATTACTCCGGAGTGTGCAGAGAGTGCGAGAATCAGAGAGGATCCCGGGGAGCGTACAGGTGTTATCAGAGTTGCAGTTGGCAAGTTCCCGATAGTTATTGGATGAGCTAGGGGAGTTGATATTCAGATCGCAGGAGAGTCATGACCAGCGGATTTGCTTATCAGTCCAGTGGAGCTGTATGATGTTATTCTCGGGATGGATTGGATGCATCAGCATATGGTGCATTTGGACTGCTATCGGGGTAGAGTGGAGTTTGAGCATCCAGGAGGGAAGTTGGTTTTTCAGGGTATTAGACCGACTTCGGGGAGTCTCGTGATCTCGGCCATTCAGGCTGGGAAGATGATCGAGAAGGGCCGTGAGGCTTATTTCGTTACCATATCTATGCCAGAGTTAGTGGGGAAGTCTACAGTTAGCGGTATTCCGGTTGTAGAGGAGTTTAAGGATGTGTTCCAGTCGTTGCAGGGATTACCACCAACTCGGTCTGATCCTTTTACGATTGAACTGGAACTAGGGGCGATGCCGTTATACAAGGCTCCTTACAGAATGGCTCCAGCATAGATGGCAAAGCTGAAGAAGCAGCTAGAGGATTTGTTGAGTAAGGGATTCATCCGTTCAAGTGTATCACCTCGGGGAGCACCGGTGTTGTTTGTCAAGAAGAAGGATGGGAGTTTTCGGTTGTGTATTGATTACAGAGGTTTGATCCGGGTCACTGTGAAGAACAAGTACCCTCTTCCCAGGATTGATGAGTTGTTAGATCAGTTGAGGGGTACTACTTGGTTCTCCAAGGTAGATCTGGCGTCGGGTTATCATCAGATACCGATAGATGAGGCAGATGTGAGGAAGACTGCATTCAGGACGAGGTATGGGCATTATGAGTTTGTGGTGATGCCTTTCGGGTTGACTAATGCACCAGCAGCGTTTATGAGATTGATGAACAGTGTGTTTCAGGACTTTCTGGATGTATCTGTCATCATTTTCATCGACGATATCCTGGTTTATTCTAAGAGTCCTGAGGAGCATGCAATGCATTTGAGGGCAGTTATGGAGAAGCTGCGGGAGCAGAAGTTGTTTGCTAAGTTGAGCAAGTGTAATTTTTGGCAACGTGAGATGGGCTTTCAGGGTCATATTGTGTCTGCAGATGGGGTTTCTGTAGATCCGGAGAAGATTCAGGCTATCAGGGATTGACCTAGACCGCAAAATACCACAGAGATCAAGTGTTTTCTCGGGTTGGCAGGGTACTACAGGAGATTCGTGCAGGGGTTTGCGAGCAGAGCACATCCTATGACTACGTTGACTGGGAAGGATGTTCCTTTTGTTTGGTCAGAGGAGTGTGAGGAAGGCTTTGCAAGCCTGAAGGAGATGTTGACTACTGCGCCAGTTTTGGCTTTGCCTGAGCTGGGAGAACCCTATGTGGTGTATACAGATGCATCTAGAGTTGGGTTGGGGTGTGTTCTGATGCAGCATGGGAAGGTGACTGCCTATGCTTCGCGGCAGTTGCGGAAGCATGAAGGCAACTATCCTACTCATGATTTGGAGATGGGTGTTGTAGTTTTTACCCTGAAGATTTGGAGATCTTATCTTTATGGTGCAAAGGTGCAGGTGTTTACAGATCATAAGAGCCTGAAGTATATATTCACTCAGCCTGAGCTGAATTTGAGGCAGAGGCAGTGGATGGAGCTTGTGGCGGATTATGATTTGGAGATAACCTATCATCCTCGTAAGGCTAACTTGGTTGCAGATGCTCTGAGTCGGAAGAGGGTAGCTATGGCTCAGGAGCAGGAGATGGAGTCTCTGGTAGGAGAGATTGGTGCGTTGAGTTTGTGTGTTGTGTCTCAGGAACCATTGGGTTTGGTGGTGGTTGATAGAGCAGATCTGCTGAGCAGAGTGCGGTTGGCAGAGGAGAAAGATTTGGGGCTGGTGAATGCCTCAAAGGATGTTGATTCTGAGTATCAGGTCTCAGATAATGGTACTATCTTGGTGCACAGTCGGGTTTGTGTGCCCAAGGATGAAGAGTTGAGGCAGGAGATCCTGAGAGAGGCTCATGGGAGCAGGTTTTCTATTCATCTAGGAGCGACTAAGATGTACCGTGACCTCAAGAGGTACTATCATTGGGTCGGGATGAAGAAGGATGTAGCTAGTTGGGTCGCGAGGTGCAATGTGTGCCAGCTAGTGAAGGTGGAGCATTAGTTTCCAGGAGGGTTACTGAAGAGTCTTCCCATTCCAGAGTGGAAGTGGGATATGATTACTATGGACTTCGTGGTAGGTTTGCCAGTGTCCATGACGTTTGATGCTATTTGGGTCATAGTGGACCGGTTGACTAAGTCTGCACATTTTCTGGCCATTAAGAAGACTGATGGAGCAGCGGTCTTGGCTAAGAAGTATGTGAAGGAGATAGTCAGGTTGCATGGGGTGCCAGCGAGAATTGTGTTTGATAGGGATTCTAAGTTCACTTCGGTGTTCTGGAGAGCGTTTTACGCAGAGATGGGCACTAGGGTGCATATGAGTACATCTTATCTTCGCCAAAAAGATGGACAATCAGAGAGGACGATTCAGACGCTGGAGGATATGCTGAGGATGTGTGTGTTGGATTGGGGAGGCCATTGGGCAGATCATTTGAGCTTGGTAGAGTTTGCTTATAACAACAATTACAAGGCGTGTATTGGCATGGCTCCTTATGAGGCTTTGTATGGGAGGCCGTGTCGCACACCGTTATGCTGGACTCAGGTGGGGGAGAGGAGCATTTATGGGGCAGATTTTGTTCAGGAGACCTCAGAGAAGATTCGGTTTCTCAAGCTGAACATGAAGGAAGCTCAGGATCGACAGAGGAGTTATGCCGGTAGGAGGAGGAGAGATCTTAAGTTTCAGGTTGGAGATAGAGTATACCTCAAGATTGCCATGTTGCAGGGTCCGAACAGGTCATTGACTAAGACTAAGTTGAGTCCGAGGTATATGGATCCGTTCAGAGTGATTGAGCGTGTCGGACCAGTGGCTTATAGACTGGAGTTACCTGAGGTTATGCGTGCATTCCATAAGGTTTTCCATGTTTCTATGTTGAGGAAGTGTCTCCGTGAGGATGATCAATTGTTAGCTAAGATTCATGAGGATCTTCAGCCTAACATGACTTTGGAGGCAAGACCGGTGAGGGTTTTCGAGAGGAGGATTAAGGAACTTTGGAAGAAGAAGATTCCTTTGATGAGAGTCTTGTGGGACTGTGACGGTGTTGAGGAGCAGACTTGGGAGCCTGAGGCGAGGATGAAGGCAAGGTTTAAGAAGTGGTATGAGAAGCAAGCCGCGACTTGAGCTTGTCTAGCCTGGTCCCATCTGTAATCCGTGGCTGGAGCGGGAATGGAGTATTCCAGCCCATCTCTCTTGTTTACTTGGTCGCTTGGGATGGTTGGTTGTGCGACTAATTAACAAGATGAGATGGTGCTCGGGGTACAAAGTTTCCGTGAGGCGGGGTTTTGGAGGAATGTTTCCTGAATTAGAAGTTTCCTAAAGTGGAAAGTTTCCAAAAGTTGAAAGTGGTAAAAATGGAAAGTTTTTCGAGAGTTAAAAATTTGTCCATTTTAGTGGAAGAAGCCGTGGAGAGGCTCGTGTGGCCTTAGTGGCGGAATTTTTAGTCATTGTGTGGCCTTAGTGGCGGACTTTTTAGTCATTGTGTGGTCTTAGTGGCGGTCTATCGAGACAATGTGTGGCCTTTGTGGCGGGCTGTTTAGCCAGATGTGTGGCCTTTGTGGCGGGCTGTTTAGCCAGATGTGTGGCCTTTCTGGCGGGCTGTTTAGCCAGAGTCCCTGTTTAGGCGGTCCTTCGGGACAGATGGCCTTGGTGGCGGTCCTGTTTAGGACATTTGTTTGGCTTTGGTGGCGGTCTTGTTTAGGACATTTGTTTGGCCTTGGTGGCGGTCCTGTTTAGAACATTTGTTTGGCCTTGGTGGCGGTCTTGTTTAGGACATTTGTTTGGCCTTGTTGGCGGTCCTGTTTAGGACATTTGTTTGGCCCTTGTGGCAGTGAGATGATCCATGTGTGGTCATCAGGTATTCCAGAGAGGGGATATGTGGTTGGTAGGACATCAAGATGTTTTACGCGAGCCACAGGAAGGAAACCTGGATAGGGATAGGACGCAGACGTTTTCAGAATTGTTTGCTCGCGACTCTTGGGGGACTTTGGTTCTCCTAGTATTGCCATATTCGGAGACTTTGTGACTTGGGAGTATGGTTGGTATATCGACTTCGGATGACGATCCGGAGGCGCGCTGTAGGGTGACGACCCGAGAGACGAGTTTGGATTTTTCCTTATATATTATGGCATGCGGGCTTAGGCCCGATGAGGAGCCAACATTATGGCATGAAGACTTAGGTCTGATGAAGAGCCAATAAAAACTCAAGGTTTAGGCCTATGAGTAAAAAGGAAAGANAAGATGTTTTACGCGAGCCACAGGAAGGAAACCTGGATAGGGATAGGACGCAGACGTTTTCAGAATTGTTTGCTCGCGACTCTTGGGGGACTTTGGTTCTCCTAGTATTGCCATATTCGGAGACTTTGTGACTTGGGAGTATGGTTGGTATATCGACTTCGGATGACGATCCGGAGGCGCGCTGTAGGGTGACGACCCGAGAGACGAGTTTGGATTTTTCCTTATATATTATGGCATGCGGGCTTAGGCCCGATGAGGAGCCAACATTATGGCATGAAGACTTAGGTCTGATGAAGAGCCAATAAAAACTCAAGGTTTAGGCCTATGAGTAAAAAGGAAAGACCAAAAGTCGAGAGCAAATGACGCCTGGAGCGTGAGTCTATCGCCTAGAGGTGACCTTCTGTAGATCGGTCGGAGGAGTGTGAACCGTGGAGACGGTTGCACAAGAGTCCTTGGCTGATGGTTGTTCAAGATTCGAGGACGAATCTAGATTGGTGGGGGAGAATTGTAACATCTGCGAACCGAAATCCCGGTTTAGGTATTGCATCGGTCGATGCACTATGTGTTCAGGGATTGCATCGGTCGGTTTTTCTGCGGATGAGTTAAGTTAAACGCTGCATTCTGGGTTAGGAAAACCCTTAACACGAGTTTTGTCTCATTCGTCTTGTGGTGGCCGTTTTTGAGAAATAGAAAGAGAGAAAGAGCTTTGTGCTTTGATTCTAAGTCTTTACTTAATGCTTTAAGTTAGCCTCATGAACTAACTATGATCTAAAGTGTGTGTGCTTTGCCAAAATCTTGCATGTGTGCTTGACCTAGCTTAGATGTGTGGGGAGACATAGGAAGCACATACCCCTTACCTATGGAATTCCACAGATTAGAATCGAACTTGTTTTAAATGCTTTGATCTATGAGTCGTTGCCTGTGACAATTGAGTAATGAATTGTAGTGATCTTTGATGGTTAGCTTGAGAACTTTAAGTTAACGGTTCAGTAGTGTTTCGTAGTCCGAGTTTTAGATAAACAAACTAACCCTAAACTTTCCTAGATAGATAGATCATTGAACCCCTGCGAATCCCCTTGATGCCCAACGCTTGTTTTATTATTTACTTGCACTTTTATTTACGTTTATTTGCTTGCTACAACCATTACAACCAAAACCCCCCATTTTATTGAGTCCTAGCCTTACATCTCTTCCGACGGATTCTCTAAACATCAACTCTCTCTCTGTGGGATCGATCCTTAAATACTACTACCGATTAGCTGTGCACTTTCAGCAGTTGTGTGGTCTTTTAAGGTAAAATATTTTGAAGTTAAAAACCACACACATCACCCACCAACCAAACCCTATTCTATTTAAGGGTTTCGACACCCTCTCCCTAAGCATCACCTATAAGTTTCTCTCAACCCTAGAGTTTTTATATTCCAAAGTTTCTATTCTCTCTCAACCTCAAGTCTTATTCGATTTTCTTTGGGAACTAATCCTATTAACTTCGGAGCTTAGCTTTTTCTCTCAAGGATTCGACAATGGAGCCAATCACGAAAACCTACCAAAGGAAGGGAAGAAGATCAACCTCTACCGCTGCTACAATCGGAGGTGATGCCGTCGAACCTCGAGAGTCCCAAGGGAGAGGAAACGTTCCGTATTCCCAACCGCTGGCTGGACGTTTTGCCTCCCCAACCCGATGCTCAACCCGATCCGTCACCCAATCCGGTGCTCGAGCAACCGATCGAGTAGACCACCGAGTTCGCTCACCGAGTCCAATGGCGAGTGCTGTTCGCCGATATCCTCGACATAGGGACCTGTCTACGTCCAAAAGAACCATTATCGACCCCATGGAGGTCGATTCTGATGCTGGTGGAGAAGAACAGGGGGAGATCCAAACCTCTCGATCAAGGAGCAGAGTTGCGGTTGCAAGAGGGAAGAGACCGACTTCAGAGAAAGCTGAGATAGTAGCTGAGAGAGCAGCTGAGGAAGAGGACCAAAGCGTAGAGGAGGAGAACCGAGAGAGAGAAGAGGAGCAGAGAGAGAGAACACACCAAGCCTCGCGGAGGTGGAGACTCTGGCAAAACTCTTCAAAGTTTTCCGGAAGATGAGCTTTGTTGGTACCCGATACCCTCACCGTGAGACCATGAAGCAGTTGGGCATCGCTAGAGATGTTGAGTTCTTGTTCGACATGTGCCACCTGGGCCATATGATGCGAACTCACCTTGAAGCCTATGAGGAGGAAACGGTCCACTTCCTTTCAACCCTGAAGCTGCATTATTTTTGTAACATCCGCGAACCAAAATCCCAGTTTAGGGATTGCATCGGTCGATGCAGTGGGTGCATCGCTCGATGCAGGTTCAGTTTTTTGCGGATGAGTAGAGTTAAACGCTGCATTTTGAGTGAAGGAAACCCTTAACTCGAATTTTGTCTCATTAGGCGAGTTGGCCGTTTTTGAGAGAAACGAAAGAGAGAAAGTGCGTTCTTGGTGTTCTTGGTGTTTTCTGGAGATTTGAGGCTGTTCCTGTGGAGATCTGTAGCTGGGATTGTTGTAGGAACTTCCTAGAAGTTTTGTCTTGCGTGTTTAAGGTTCAGAATCGTCTTGGCAAAGGTAAGTGCAGGACCATGACTTATCTAAGCTAGGGAACTCTTTAATCTGCTTGTTGTGTGTTGTTAGACTTGTTAGATTGATAATTGGGACGTTAGGAAGCTTTCTTGTGGCTTGGGATC
>NC_025685.1:20353575-20387800 GCF_000633955.1 Camelina sativa | reverse complement strand
TCTGGAGATTTGAGGCTGTTCCTATGGAGATCTGTAGCTGGGATTGTTGTAGGAACTTCCTAGAAGTTTTGTCTTGCGTGTTTAAGGTTCAGAATCGTCTTGGCAAAGGTAAGTGCAGGACCATGACTTATCTAAGCTAGGGAACTCTTTAATCTGCTTGTTGTGTGTTGTTAGACTTGTTAGATTGATAATTGGGACGTTAGGAAGCTTTCTTGTGGCTTGGGATCGAGTCTTATGGTTGCAGGAACGAAGATCGGGCGAGAAACTTTGGGGAAAACACGATGCTCGGCATTGCATCGGTCGATGCAAGTGCGAGGACGGCGCGTAAAACTCTAGGGTTTTCGTGTTATGTCGAGCATGCGTCCGTCGATGCAGATTGGGTGTCGGTCGATGTAGTGTCCTGTTTTGTCGTTTGTTGTTTGTTGATTGTTGTTTGATGGTTAGAGATGACTCTATTGGTTGTGTGTATAGCCCAGTAGATGGGAGGATTGCCTTACTGAGGGTTTTTAAAATACTCATGCATTGCAACTTGTGTTTGTGTTGCAGGTAAAAGAAAAGTGTCATCGTGGAATCAAGGCAATGAAGAGGAGGATGTTCTAGTGGTTCGCTTGGTTGTCTGGCTTCTGTTAGGTTGCTGGAGTTGAGTCCTAGAATGTTGTTTAGGATTGCTGGTTCTCTGGTTTATGCTGTTTGGATCATTAGTTTATGACTTGGTTTTAATATTGGTTATTAATTATTATTTATTGGATTATTGATTGGTTATTGGTATCTGTGATTTCCGTTGTTGGTTGTGTTTCTGGTTAGGTGGCTAGTGGGTATGGGACCACTAGTTGTAGTTTATTTATTACTATTATTTTTTGTATATATTATTTATTATTTATTTATTAAAAAAAAAAACGGGTCGGGTCATTTCAGTTTGGTATCAGAGCTCTTACGGTTCTAGGTTTGGGTTCACTAGGTTTCTATTGTGATGTTTGGGATTTCATGTTTGATTGATTATGTGAGTTAGTCAATTGTGTGTGGCATGGAGTCCTAGAACATCCTCTTCGAGTCTACTTTGTGATTCCACGGTAAGTTTACGTTTCTGTGTTGTAGTACAAATTGTTTGCTTAGTCTTCTCTTCATGGTAGTGCAGATGGCTAGAGATGGTGCTGTTGCTGGTCGTGGTCGTGGACGCGGACGTGGTCGTGGATGCGGACGTGGTCGTGGATACGGACGTGGTCGTGGTAGGAGCAGAGTCCCAGTGGTTAGTGAGACCGAGGACCGGAGTGTGACAGCAGAGAGTGTCGGCGAGTCGCAGGGTGTCCAGGGGGATTCTGTGAGTGTGGTCGGAGGGGGCGGTGTTGATGCTCCAGTGGCCGGTGATGTTAGGGCCCCAGGTGCGGGTGTCCCAGTGGGTGGAGTCCCGGGTGTCGACCTTGCGGGTTTGCTGGCACAGTTGATAGAGCGGTTGCCGCCAGTGGCACCGGCTCAAGCTCAGGTAGTGCCACCAGTGGTGGCTGAGGAGAGGCAGCCAGTGGCTGCGGATGTGGGGGTCCATTCTCGTTATTGATATGCTCAAATTAATACCCTAGAGATACTCTCTCAAATTAAGAGGTCAATATAGTACTTAGGGGTCGAATTCCACAAAGACTCTAGATTACACAATAAATTGTAGAGTTTTATGATTACGCTAAACAGAATAATTTGAATTTAAAATAAACAATGCAAAATATTAAATAAAAGCTGTGTAAATTCAGATGATCAAAAAGCTAGGCCTAGGGAATTTCTCAGGAAATTACAAATTATTAAATCAATAAATTAATTAGGATTCAAACAATTAAAAATCAGATCTAGAATTCTAAACTTTTCTGTAAAATAAATCACTCTAGACATCGCATTGTGTGGAGTTTTGGATAGTGCTAGGGATGGTACACCACTAGTTGGAGATGTTGCGGATACTAGTATGCTATTTGTACTACTCGATCAATTCCTTTACCTTAAATCATGGGCGATCAAAAGAAGAGAAGGAGGCGGAGAGATCTCCATTGGAGGGCTGATCATACCGATCTTGGTGGCTTGCAATGTTCCCTTGAAGGGAATAGTTCATGAACCAAGATGGTTGGACGTAGACTACCTCGTGCTGGCGAGATTTTTGGCCTATGAGAGGCCTAATGATATGATGCTTTTCAAGTTCGTCCATCCAACCGCCGGAGCTGCCCAAATGATCCTACCTAATGTCATATGCACCAAGGTTTGGCTTGGAGATAACATTGACTTCGCACCACCTTTAGAGGAGCTGTACAACCCAGAGTAGGAGTCTGAAGCTTAGATGAGAGAGGAAACCGTGCAGAGACAGGGAGATAGCTCGAAGGATTTCGATTTTGAGGAGTATGTGTGCTCTCAAAAGCAACCGGTCAGAGTAAGGGAAGCCCACAAGCGGATCGGATGGCTGAAGAAAATGAAAAAGTTTTTGTTGAGGAAGGTGCAAGATCTCACCGGTTCGGTGAAGACTATGGGAGGTCAGATCAAGGAGCTGCAAGACAAGGCAAGCTATGCCTCAGCTCCTACCTCGGCACAAGCACCAACTAGGATGGGGAGAAGCGGACCGCTAGGAGGAGCTCGAGGACTGCCACCTCCAGAACCTTATAGAGCATCATCATACGAGCCCCAAGCTGAGGAGAACATCACCCCACCTGAAGCATCGCGGAGAATCCATTCAGACGCTTATCCGACGCCTAACCCGATGGGATACACAATGAATTATCCGATGCACCCAATCGGGTGACTACTCAGGACTCTTCCCTCCGCCTTACCAGATGCCATTCACGATGACGTATACGATGCACCCTACGAGTGGCTACACGGGTGATGATTCTGGACCTCTTCCGCCATACCCATTGTACTACCTGATGCCCTACCCGATGAGCTACGCGATCCCACCATCGATCAACCCCTCGGATGCTGGTCCGAGTAAGTTGTCCGTACATATTTCTGAGCTCTCTGACGAGCAAACACCGGCACCTGCTGAAGACGGAGACGACCCTGGCTACACGTTGGCGAGTGTGGAGGCTGCTGCAACCTCCTTCTTCACCAACACATGAGGTACCAGTTTCATCTGATCCTTGTATATAACATTGCATTTAGTTTTCTTTTATTTTGTGTGATTCTTGGATTCTTTTTCCAACTTTTATTTACACAGAGACTGTGTAATTTAAGTTTGGGGGGGGGGGTCCTAGAATATTTTTAACTTTGTGTTTTATTTTCTTATTTTTTTTATTACAAATTTTTGCATGCTAGTTTTATTCATTTGAGTCTGCATCTATGTGCATTGAAAAACCAAAAAAAATGGAAATTTTTTTTAAGAAAAAAAAAAAACATAAAAAAAAAGAGTGTCCATGTAGTTGCATTTACATATTAGGATTGAGTCTAGTTTGCTTCATATAGGATTGTTGCACATGCATCTTAGGGGACAATTATTAAAACTACCTTGTTTAAAATCAAACCTTAGGACTGAAGCTATAGCCCTTAGTCACAGTTCATTGTTGCTAGATCAATCTTTGGAAAAAAATCAAAAATCTTTGCTTAGATCCTTGTGTCGTTTGAATGCTTCTCCACTTGTTTGAACATTAGAACATCTCTATATTATTGGATTTAATTTGAACTTTAATTGTCTTGCTTATGGAACTTGAATACTTGCTCATGGTAACTCTAAACTCGGGTTAGCACTCCATTTTACCAACCTTTTCTTTTAACCCGATTTGTTTGCCCTACCCATGAACCCAAACCTTTCTTTCAAACCTTGTTGTGAATTGTTGAGTGAGGCCTTTTTCATTGTGCTATAGGTTGTGAAACCTTGAAAGTATTGAGAACGACAAAGAACTGCCTCTTGATTTAGTTAAGTTAGAATTTGAACTAACTAATAGATTCAATTTTGAAAGATAGGTGGTTAGTATGTTTATTTGGGGTTGGGTTGTGGAATAATTAAAAAAAAAAGTCCCTAAAATTAGAATCAACTAGCTCTAAGTCTTTAAAAAAAAAAGAGAAAAGATCTTGGCATAGTCTCCTAAAAANAAAAAAAAAAAAAAAAAAAAGAGAGCTAGAAATTTAAAGTTTAAACCTTAGGGAGTAAAAAAAAAGAGTTAAAATCAAAAATGTGAGTAGTTTAATTCCACTACAGTGGTTCCGACTGTGGAGAATCCCGTGCTCACACCCTCTGTCACCGAGGTGGATAACGAGGCATGTGCCTCTTCGTCTTCTCCGCCAAGAGAGGTGCCGTTTCTGTTCCCTGTTGTCGATCTTACTGGTGACGTTCCGACACCTGCTCTGTCAAATCAAGGAGTCTCCACACGTCTTCGCAAGCGACAACCAACTGTCAATGTTGACAGCCGAGATCCCAAGCGTTTGACTCTCGCTAAGGAGAAGTGTGTCTCCACTTCACGAGGGGCAACTTCTAAGGATTTTGACTACAAACGTTTCGAGTCATCCGAGGTTGCTCGTAGGTATAGTTTCTTTTCAAACGACCGAATCCGGATTCCCAATCCTCACACAGGATTCATGGGAAACGATCTCACCAGAATCCCATAATTCCGACGAGACAACCAGCATAGAAATTGCTCCTTACAAAAACTCTCACAAACTGATAACTCTCTAATTTACATGTTTTAATCATCCCTTTTTGTCCATATTTTGCATTGTTTTTACCCTAACCTTAGCATTTTTAGGTCATTAACTGTAGGAATTCGCGTTTAGACCATTTAGGGTGTTGCATTCTTGCATTTGCATATTTTGGATGAAAACAGGTGCTTTAGAGCCTAAAATAGAGAGAAACCAGGTCAAATCCTAGCATGTACCCGAAGGAGCTATGGAGCAGGAAGAATAGTTCGAACACCAACCCGATCAAAGAGGATCCAAGAGCAGGAAGAACTATCCAAAGACCTATCCGAAGAGCAACCCGAGCTCATCCTCGTGCACCTCATCGAGCAGACCCTCGGGCAGGACTGGGAAGCTAGGGTTAATGGGTTTCCATATATAAACCCCCCTCTTTTCCTCTCACCCTAGCACGCCGCAGACCCTCAAACCAGAGAGCGAGAGCTTCTGAGAGAGATCTTGAGCGACCAAACACATTTTCTACTTTGTTAGGATTTATTTTCATTTCTTTTTGCTATTCTTTTAGATTTCAGTTTTGTACTCTTCTACTCTACTTCTATTTTCAATACTGATAACTCTCTAATTTACATGTTTTTAGCATCCTTTTTTGTCCATATTTTGCATTGTTCATACCTCTAACTTAGCATTTTTAGGTCATTAACTGTAGGAATTCACTTTTAGATCATTTAGGGTGTTGCATTTTTGCATTTGCATGTTTTGGATGAAAAAGGTGCTAAAGAGCCTAAAATGGGAAAAAACAAAGACAAACCCGAGCATGTACCCGAAGGAGCCATCGATCTGGATCGAGGAGGATCCAAGAGTCGGAAGAACAACCCGAAGATCTACTCGAGGAATAACCCGACTTCACACTCTTGTACCCCATCGAGTAGACCATCGGGCAAGTCTGGGAAGCTAGGTCAAAGGGGTTTCCATATATAAACCCCTCCTCTCCTAGCTCGCAGACTAGCATGCCGCATACCCTCAAAGCAGAGAGCGAGAGCTTCTGTGAGAGAACTGAGCGACTCAAACACTTTTCCTTTTTGTTTTGCATTTTATTTCGTAGGTTTTATCGTTTCTTTTAGATTTCTATCCTGTATTCTCTCTACTCTACTTTACCGTTTATTATAATGCAATTTTCATTCTTATTCGTTGTCATGTTTCTTGTTATTATGTCCGAGTAGTGTAGTAAAGTTTCTAGGGATGGGATATATGATTTTGTGTTCTTGATCGGTTGGGATGCCTTAGTTTGATTGTATATGTTTGATAGATTTTCTTCTAGGTTGGTGTTCTTAATGCTGTCAACAGACCGAGAGATTGAGATTAGATCTAGGGTGTTGTACCACCGAGAGATGTAGATGAGATGCTTGAATCAGCAAATGCTAGAGGTTCACTCGCTCTGAGTAAGCGATAGATGAGTTTGGGTTTACTAACAATAATGAATCGGATCTTAGTGCCCGCTTGGTCATGTTTATCCAACGAGAGTTTGGTAGGGAAGTGATCAAGGTTGATTGTTGCTAGTGCGAGAGTGTGGTAATAAAGTTTTAGAGATTCATTGTCTAGGAAATATTTGCTTGAGGCATGTAAGGCATCTGTCTGGTCAAGAATACTTAGGATTCGATTACCCCATCCTTAGAAGCTTTCGTATTTTAATTGTTTGCATTTTCTTTCACTACTCGATCACTTACCCGATCAGGTACACGATAATGAATTGGTTTGTATTGCCTGTTTGGTCATGTTTCTCCAATGAGAGTTGGGTAGGAAAGTGATTAAGGTTGATTGTTTCTATCACGAGAGTGTATTAACAAGATTTTAGAGATTCATTATCTAGGGAATATTTGCTTGAGGCATGTAGGACATCTATATTGGTCAGGAACACTTAGGAGTCGATTACCCCATCCTTAGGAGCTTTCGCATCTTGATTGTTTACATTTGTATTCATAACTCGATCCCTTACCCGAACAGGTATACGATCACCTGCTTCGAGTATACCTTTGAGCTGTTCATACTCGTCTTGTTTACTGATCACCCCACCCGATCCTGTACTCGAATGCTTGCATCGAGTACTTAGGTCATGTGGTTCTTATTTATTTGCTTTCTTTTGTTCATTTTAGGATTGTTAGATCAAACCCATTGATTGCTTGGCTTGACTTGCATAGTTCTGATCATATCTCATCTGCTAGCATAACAACCACTTGGATTGATAACCCTTTGTACTACAACTGCATAGGTAATTGATACCCTGGGTGGAAATCCTACTATCACAAACATACCAAACCCCACCTCATCTAGTTACTGAGTCGCACAACAAACCACTCCAAGCGACTGAGTAACAAGAGAGGTGGGCTGGAATATTTGATTTTGTCCAGCCACGGAGAACACTTCCCCACTAATACGCCAATTCACTATCAAATCCTCTAGTACCCCGATGCCCACGACATCACTTCAGTCAGTCTATTATCATTCAAACCTAACTTCAGCTATCCTCCTATGACCCAAACACACAACAACATGCTGATGTCGACCGAAACCACCTTGGTGTCGCTCGACACCCTAACCTTACCACAAAACCGTCTATGCCAGACCACAATACAAACACTTGATTAAATTACAAACCAACCATTAATCTCACAAACCCCACCATTGGATATGAAGCTTATAGCATCACGAAGCTACCTACCAAATTTCACTCAAATCGGACTCCGTTTTATCCTCCAAACATTTTCCCGAAGTAGCCATCTCGAACCAGTCTTTGATGTGTGTCTGTAGGTGTCGGTGTCGACTGACACCACAGTGGTGTCGAACGGCACGAACCCAGAAATGTGACAAACACTTAAACCTTTACAACCATTGATTCCCTAAGCAAATAATCACTAAAAAATACGACTTACCTGGATAATATCTAGGAGAGAGCCTCCTTGTCTCTCTCAGTCCACCACCAAGTAATCTCATATTTCTCCACACATATAGATGATGGATCTCCCTTCTCCTTCTCTTAACCCTTCTCAAGGCTCTCGTTGCTCTCAGCATCAAACTCACCGTTTCTCCTTTTCTCCAGAAGCAACGACAACTCCCCCCTTAAGAAAAGAGGCTGTTGAGCCTTTAAAAGACTTAGGGTTTTCTCTCCAAACCCAAACCAAGTTAAAACAAACAATTTCAAAACAGTCTCAACGTCTTCAATTTAGTGGTGTCGACCGACACCCCCTTGGTGTCGATCGACACCCACCTTAAATTTGGGTTTGGGATGTTACAATTCTCCCCCACTAACAAGGATTCGTCCTCGAATCCCGCAACAACATCCATCCGCCAAGGACCTCCGTGAAACCATCGCAACAGCCCACACATCTACGTGACCCAACAGTCCATAAAACTTTGTCCCCACATGTCAGCATAACCCAAAACCCGAGATCACTCNGAGGTCTACATCCAGTCACTATGATCATAACCACGTTGTAGACATTGTTTGCTCCCTTACTCATAAATTCTCAAGTCGCAATCTTCGAACTGCACCGCCTGCACTCTTAGACCGTCGTCCTCGAGCCATACTATTTCACTCTCAGATCATCACCTTTGAGTTCTCGGTACCAGAGAACTAATCATCTCCTGTGCCGTTCTCAGGGTCGCAACCCATCAAGCTTGCGCTGCACCAGGGGAACTAATCATCCCCTCAGGAGAACTAACTATCTCTTTAGGAGAACTAATCATCTCTTCCGGAGAACTAATCATCTCCCCAGGAGAACTAATCATCTCCTCATGAGCAAACAAGTCCTAACATCTATAAGCATCTCCCAACTGGAACTACCTCCCGTGTTTCACGTAAAACATCGCAATGTCCTACCAACCACCATATTCCCTCACCGGAATATCACTAGCACCATGACCACTTTTCAGGCCAACTCTAAAACATCTCAACATTTGGGTGTTTACACACGCCCTTTCCAAAAATAGACAATTCTTAACTATTCATAGAACTTTCTACTTGTTTAATACCGCACTTTCCATAAATAGGCACGCTTTAACAATTCATAAAACTACCCGTTTTTAGAATCTGCATATTCTCTTGAGAACTAATCATCTCATCTGTGACCACTCTTCAGGTCAACATCTAAACATTCCCGCCACTCCGGGCATCTCCCTTGCCTTATCCAAAAATAGACAAGTCCTAACTAATCATAGAACTTTCTATTTATGGAAACTTTCCATTTTCATAACTTTCTATTTATGGAAACTTTTCATTTTAAAAAATTGCATAAACATTCAACCATTACGCATCAAGAGTCCATAAGAACTAATCAGCTTATTAAATCCTCTCCCACCAACATTGTAAAAATAAATTTGCAATACGGTCCATTGGGCATGAGCAACCTGCTGCCACACTCACAACACCTGTTGAAGTGGCACCCACACTGTCATACCCCCTCTTGACCTGCATGAAAATTCCTGACTTGCTATCCCATGGCACTCTAAGCCACTCCGATGAAGTAAGTTCCCAACTTAACTTCTCCAACACCTAACAATTTCATTCCAAATTAATTAAATATCTCAACAACACCTTTGTGCTTCTTTATTTCGTAGCACTTATCACGTCTAAACGACCTAGACAAGTCTATAACCATTATAGAGTCTGTTCTAGAACCGTATACGCTCTGATACCAAATTGAAACGACCCCAGCGGATTCCCAATCCTCACACAAGATCCAGTGGATACGATCTCACCGGAACCCCATAATTCCGACGAGACAACCGGCGTAAAAATCGCTCCTTACAAAAACTCTCACAAACATACCAAACCCCACCTCATCTAGTTACTGAGTCGCACAACAAACCATCCCTAGCGACCGAGTAAAAAGAGAGGTGGGCTGGAAAATTTGATTTCGTCCAGCCACGGACAACACTTCCCCACAAATACTCCAATTCACTATCAACTCCTCTAGTACCCACGACATCGCTTCAGTCAATCTATTATCATTCAAACCTAACTCCAACTATCCTCCGACGACCCAAACACACACCAACATGCTGATGTTGATAAACAAGGATGCTACACAGCATATATTTGAAGTCTTAGCTGGACTTGACTCTCTTGTACTAGGAGAAGGTCAGATCCTTGCACAGGTGAAGCAAGTTGTTAAAGTTGGTCAAGGAGTGAATGGCTTTGGGTGGAATATCAGTGGGCTGTTTAAGCATGCGATAACTGTAGGGAAGCGTGTCAGGACAGAGACAAACATTGCTTCTGGTGGGGTTTCGGTTAGCTCAGCTGCTGTGGAACTTGCTCTGATGAAGCTTCCGCAATCTTCACAAGCGCCCGCTAGGATGGGTGTAATTAGCGCAGGCAAAATGGGGAAGCTTGTGATAAAGCATTTGATGGCCAAGGGTTGTGCTAAAGTGGTGGTGGTCAACATAAGTGAAGAGAGAGTTTCAGATATTCGTGAGGAGATGTCTGGTATTGAGATTATATATCAACCTCTTGATGAGATGCTAGCTTGTGCTGCAGAAGCGGATGTTGTGTTTACCAGCACAACCTCTGAGACGCCATTGTTTTTAAAGGAGCACGTTGAGAATCTTCCTCAAGCTTGTTCTGAGGTTGGAGGCTGAGGCTTTTTGTTGACATCTCTGTCCCGAGGAATGTTGGGTCTTGTGTTGGTGAAGTAGAAACCGCATGGGTTTACAACGTGGACGATCTTAAAGAAGTTGTTCCTGCCAACAAAGAAGACAGGTTGAGGACAGCAATGGAAGCCCAAACCATAATCACAGAAGAATCCGCACAGTTTGAAGCATGGAGGGATTCATTGGAGACGGTTCCAACGATCAAGAAGTTAAGAGCTTATGCAGAGAGAATCAGAGTGGCGGAGCTCGAGAAGTGCATGTCCAAAATGGGAGATGACCTCAACAAGAAAACAACTAGAGCGGTTGATGACTTAAGCCGAGGCATCGTGAAATATGGTTTTGGTTGTGGTTTTCAGGTTTTGCTGCAAGGGTTGCTTGTTTGTCAAGTTCAGTCAAAAATGGGGAGATTGAAAGTGCAGATGTGAGATCAGAGCTATGATGAAGCAGGACGCTGCAAAGGACAGAGGTCTGAGCTGCTGACGTGGCATGAGATGCTGATGTGGCGAAAGCTTGTTGGACGCGGTGATGAGGCGCAAGATATGGAAGGACGAGCAAGTTGGATGTATTCGAAGATACATGGAGGATTGAGAGAATATTTTGTTAAGAAAGGATAAGGAAGGATTTCCTTTTTGTTAGGATGCACAAATATTTTGTTAGAAATCTTTGATGCGAGGTTAAATATACTAGGGCTAGCCGCAGAAAAGTGCTAGAACTTGTGGGGATAAAAGTGGTGAGATTTATAACCTTCAAGTGATCATAAAAAAGGCTTAGAAGGGGAGTGTGTTAATTTCTCTTAGATCTACACAGGGTGTTGTGTTAAATAGATAGGAGAGAGCTTAGTTTCAAGTCTTGTAAGAAATGATAGTTTTTATATAAGATTGAATAAGAAGCGTTTGCTTGGCTTGTTTCCAAGCGGGTTTATTTGTTGTGTGTGTCTTTATACCCTAACCTGAATGTGACAGCAGCAGATCCAGGAAAAGTGGGAGGAAATGAAGAATATATTTTGATAAATCGTGAAGACATGTTGCTACGATGAAGAATGAACCAGCGTCGGGTATCAAGTGCTAGGAGCGAGATCAAGGCATAAAGAACCAACTCGGTGACACCATGGCGCAAGCGAGTTAGAAAGAGCTGCTGCGAAGCGATTAGTTGACGAAAGGCTCTGCATAAGTGAGATAGCTACATGTAATAACATCTCGGCACGCGTGCGATGATGATCTCCATGACACTGTTAGGATCACCGCCACCATTGGAGCCATCGGCAAGTTCAGAGATCACAACCATCGTCGTGTGACGTTAGCAGCAACGAATTAACTGAAAGTGATGAGACTAGTTCGATTTCCTTTTCTTTCTAAAATAACGTTGTTGTTGTCTATAGTATCTATACTATTAAAAGGGTAGCAGTTTTAATAAAAAGACATAAGTTAGAGATTATTAGAATGAAATGCCATTGAAGCTGGAATAAGGATATTTTTTGAAGCCAAACAGATAGCTAAAAAATCCGAACCAAACAAATATTAATTGTGTTAAGTTTGTTCAATAAATCGGTTTTAAAAATAAAAATAAAAAAATAAAGTATAACATTTTAAACGATAATATACTGCAGATGTCATTAAAGATAAACAAATCTACCCACATTATTAGCACGCCAGAATTTAATGTTACGTATAACACAATTCAAATTACAGTAAAACCTCTATAAATTAATAATGTTGGGACTGCAGAAATTTATTAATTTATAGAGGTTTTATTTTATCGATCAATTAATAATTATTAATTTATAGAGACATTGTCCATATTTGGTATTCAAAAAAAAAAGTTTTTAAAACTAAGATTTAATTTTTATAAATAATATTTATATATAATCAATTATAAGGAAAATAACAATTCTTATGTTTTGAAGAAAAAACAAAAAGTGTTTCATAAGTAGGATTATTAGAAATGAGGTCTACCAAAAATTAATGTTCATATATATACATATATTTTGATAATTTTATAAAATTATTAATTTATACTATTGTTGGGATCATATATTTACAAAGGATTTTCAAGAAAAGTATTCTTTTGTTATATTATCGAATTACGTCTAAAATTATACTGATCTTAACTTGGGACCGGAGAAATTTATTAATTTATAGAGAGTATTAATTTACCGAGTATTAATTTATAGAAGTTTGACTGTATATTGTTAAGATTAAGAAAATCCAGTCTGACAATATCTTTCTAAAAAGTAAATATACGGTTAATAAATGATCAATTTGACATTTTACACCTAAATTTCGGATAGTTAACATATGATAAATGATTCGGAAATATTCTCATATAAAAAATCTTAGCTAACTTACCAATGTTTGGTAGACTATATGCTACATTTATTTTCATCCTTAACAATATAGCATATTTTGAGTAGTAACATGTATTAAAGATTCCTTGATTTCACAATTAACATTATCTTATAGATATTTAATATTAGTTTTTTAACAAAACTTGACAAACTAATGAATAACGTAACCGACTAAATGTATCTATAAATAAGAAAATTCACAATAACTCATTACTCTAAAAAAGTCCATCACCCAACAGATAGGGGTTCTCTGTGAAAACCTTATTTTGCGTGGTCAAAATTTATTGGTTCTTTGTTTTTATTTAGATTGTTATATGTTTAGATGTTCAATTTATTCTCCTTTAGTTTATGATTATTAATTATATTTAATCTCAGTTATAATTTAAAGAAATAAGCTAGATAATTATGATATGTTTATGTAGGGTTTAGAGTATAGTTGGAGAAGCCTATATGGTGTAGTCTTCTAATTTCAGGTGATAAGTTAAAACTTTTTTTATTTAAATTGTATAATAGTGGTCTCAAATTTTCAGAAGATATTTCAATGGCGTTCTAAACTTTTTATGTATAGGTAAAGAGATGAAGTTGCTGGGATAACATGACAGTACATGTTGTGATCAAAGAGTGGTACTTCACTATTACACAAAACTATCATTGGTATAATAGATGTCCGCCTAATTTTGTGTACAATTTATTTCCTGTAAATATGAAACATACCTCTACGCCTATTACCTCACAACCAATGAAGAAAAATTTAAAAGTAAATCAATTAATTTTCTTTCTCAGATGTATAGTACCAAATTCTACTAACCTCTTATGCGTATTCTTATTATTTTTGGTTCTAGGGTCAATACTTGATCACAAGTCGATTTATTGATCCGTTCACAAACAGATATAAAGATTTTATAGATGTTATTCACTTAATTTGTATCTGTTAACTTTTCAAATACTTTCTAATCTGATATTTTTATCTATTTCCAGATTGTGAATATTGGCCAAAATGAGATAATTTATTTTAAAACGTCCAAACATCAAACTCCATTCTTAACTCCAAATGCAATGTATGTTTATCATGTATGGTGTTAGAAATATATATATTTTTAATTCATTTATGGTTCCTCATATGTTTTTTAATGTATGGTTCTAATTTTTTTAGTATAAAAGTTATGTTTATATAAATTGTTTATGAGGAGAAGTCAGAACTGTCTTCCTTATTTCATTATGTTTAGAGAAAATAATATAAGCTAATTTTAAGTGGATATTTTAATAGTGGTTTCTATGTACAAGTTACAAGTGTATATATGCTCTTCACACTACAAGATAAAGATATCGTGTTCAAAATATGGTTCAAACATTTTCACAAAACTATCGTTTTATGTTTTCTAATCGTGAAGAATTTAGAAAGAATTTACTTCTCACATGATTTATTTTCATCAATTTCACTTCATCGGTTTTATATATAGAGCAAACATGCATCATCTTTTGTTAAGGTTGGGACACAATAATCGGAGATAAAAAATCGAGAATGGGAACAAGACAGAAATTTGGAAATAAATCTTTTATTGGTAAATAAATTTAATAAAATTTGTGATACATATAATATTTAGAAATTCATAAAGCCACAAAGCAAATTTAATAAAATTTGTGATACATATAATATTTAGAAATTGATAAAGCCAAAGAAATTCCAACCTATATAATCCATTAGATAATACACATTGGCATAGTAAATTAAATGCATTTGATCCATATGAATTATAATAACTTCAAAAGTTTTGAGAAATACAAGGGGGAATGGATAGTAATATATATTTAAAAAAAATCGTAGAGCTATTTATCTCAAATAACAGGTATAAGATGTGCGATAATTCATAAAATAAAAGAAAAATGATTGCCTCCTACTTGAAGTATACACACATAGCCACACATACAAACAATATAAATATCTTGTTAACTACGTGAAGTTTTGTCATCACATAAAGACATCCATAAACAAACATAGGTTATGTGTGCAACATCATAAACATTCGAGGTCTGCCGGAATCCGGTGTTGACCAAAGTTGACCGACGTTGAACAGTATTGACCAGCGTTGACCAGTTTTGACTGGCGTTGACCAGGAAAAAAAATTCAAAAAAAGAAATCCTAAAAATAATAATTATTCTGTTTTTATGTATTTTTGATAAATAAATAAAAAGATGTATAATTTACAAAAACAAAATATAACAACAAAAAAATACAAGAAAATTATTTACCAAAAAAGAATAAAAATAATATGAAAAACAAAATTTGTGGTATATAAAGTAACTACTTTTGTTAAGCCTAGTGGAGAACAACTCTCGTTCATCCCCTCTTAATTAACAAATCAGAATACAATAATATGACATGTCATATCATATTTTTAAAAAGTATATTTTATTAAGAAAATTATATCAGTTTGGGTTTACAAAAGAGTGGTTAGGTATACATTTTACAGTTAAACGAAATTATGTCGGTTTGGGTTTACAAAAGAGTGGTTAAGGTTTAGATTTGTAACATCCGCGAACCGAAATCCCGGTTTAGGGATTGCATCGGTCGATGCACTATGTGCATCGGTCGATACAAGGTCGGTTTTTCTCCGGACGAGTTAAGTTAAACGTTGCGTTCTGGGTTAGGAAAACCCTTAACACGAGTTTTGTCTCATTCGTCTTGTGATGGCGGTTTTTGAGAAATAGAAAGAAAGAAAGAGCTTTGTGAGAGTTCTTGAGCGTTTTGGGAGATTCTTGGAGGTTTATGGCGTTTCTTGGTGAGATCTGTAGCTGAGATCGTTGTAGGAGCGTCCTAGGAATGTTTCTCCTTGTGTTTGGGTCGGATTTCTTCTGTGGCAAAGGTAAGTGCAGGACCATGACTTATCTAAGCTAGAGAACTCTTTAATCTGCTTGTTGTGTGATGTTAGACTTGTTAGAATGATAATTGGGACGTCAGAAAGCTTTCTTGTGACTTGGGATCGAGTTTTGTGCTTTGCAGGACGAAGATCCGGCGAGAAGCTTCGGGGAAAACACGATGCTCGGCATTGCATCGGTCGATGCATATCTTGCATCGGTCGATGCAAGTGCGAGGACGGCGCGTAAAACTCTAGGGTTTTCGTGTTATGTCGAGCATGCGACGGTCGATGCAGATTGGGTGTCGGTCGATGCAAGTGTAACTTGCACACTTGCATCGGTCGATGCAGCTTCTATGTCGGTCGATGCATGTTGGTGTCGGTCGATGCAGAGTCCTGGTTTGTTATTTGCTGTTTGTTGATTGTTGTTTGATGGTTAGAGATGACTCTATTGCTTGTGTGTATAGCCCAGTAGATGGGAGGATTGCCTTACTGAGTGTTTATAAAATACTCATGCATTACAATATGTGTTTGTGGTGCAAGTAAAGGCAAAGTGTGATCATGGAATTAAGGCAATGAAGAGGAGGATGTTCTAGGGACTCGGTTTGATGTTGTCTGGCTTTGCTAGATTGCTAGAGTTGGCTCATTAGAAACATTCCTAGGTTGCTGATTTCATGTTTCATGATGATTGGTTATTTGGATATTGGTTAATTTATATTATTGGATATATATTGGATATTGGTATTGTTATTCCGCTGTTGATTGTGATTGTGGTTAGGTGGCTAGTGGGTATGAGACTACTAGTTGTAGTATATTATTATATTATATTTATATATGTATTATTTATTATTTTAAAAAAAACGGGTCGGGTCGTTTCAGTTTGGTATCAGAGCCCTTACGGTTCTAGGTTTGGGTTCACTAGGCTTTGTGCTGTAGATGTTTGAGATTTGCATGCTTTGATTGATTATGTGAGTTAGTCAATTGTGTGTAGCATGGAGTCCTAGAACATCCTCTTCGAGCCTATTGTGTGATTCCCTGGTGAGTTTGTGTTTTTGTATTTTTGTGTTATGTTATGATTGCTTGTTAGACTTTGTTCTTGGAAGTGCAGTGGTTAAAGGTGTCGTGGTCATAGTCGGGCGGGTCCCAAGGCTAGCGAGTGTGTGGTCCAGAGTTCCACTAGATGATACGTCAGAGGGTCACTAGCGTATCAGGAGGGACCAGAGGGTGTTAGCCGATGAGTGTGTCGGGGGTGCTGGGAACCCAGTTTCGGGGTTGCAGTAGGTGGAGCCCAGGGTCGAGATGATCGCTTGGCGGATCTGTTGGCGTGCTGTTAGAGCGGTTACCGAGAGGGGGACCAGTGTAGGCTCCAGTTGTGCCGCATGTGGCGGGGTGCAGCCGAGGGCTGCGGATGTTGAGGAGCTCTCATCCTATGTTAAGAGGATGGAGCGGTTGTAGATGACCGGTATGAGATTATTTTCTAGAGGTATCGAGCCTAGAGAGGCGGATAAGTGGATATATGCAGTTGGAGTAAATATTTTGCAGCTTGGTGGTTAATCCAGTTGGATATTAGGAGTTGAGTGGGCAGGTGTAACATTGCAATGTTATACTCGGACCACAGGAGGTACTTTTGGTTGGGAGATGTTTATAGTCATTCAGGATTGTTACTCCTGAGGGGATGGTGATTCCCCTGAATACCGATAGCTCGAGGGGCTGAGGGCTCCGAGAGTGGCAGAGGGGATGATGTTCTCCTGAGGGGATGAGTAGTTCCCCTGATACCGAGATTTTGAGGATTGTGGTCCAAGAGTGAAACGGTATAACTCAAAGACGCTGGTCTGAGAGTGAGATCGGTATGACTCGAAGGTTGCGACCTAAGAGTGGAAGAGTTGGGAGCAAGCAATGTATAGAATGTGGGTATAAACATAACGACGGAATGTAGACCTCGAGAGTGATGGTGGTTTCATCTTGGATTTTAGGTTTATGATTGGCCAGTGGGCCAGGGTTTTATGACCGGTGCGGTCAAGAATGTGTGGCTGATGCGCCAGGATTGGGTGGTCGGTGGTGTTGGAGTCCCGGGAAGGAGAGCTGCAGCAGGTATGAGCCGGCAAGGGCATGGTTGCCAGGTACATAAGATTTATGAGAAGCCTTCATGGCAGGATAAACTAATCGTTGCGACGATGGTGGATGAAGTTCATTGGAGATGGACAAGGTTGCTAGATTCAAGGTTTTGGTAAGCTTGCTGGGGGAAACAAGTCAAGTAGGTTAAGTTGGCGGCCTGCAAAGCATTCGATACGCTCGTATTGATGATTTGCTTTGGAGAATAGCTAAGCGGAAAGTTAATTTTGGATTAAGCCATCTTGAGGAAGTTTCCCTTAAAGGCAGGTTACTAGAGGTTTCTTCGAATGGCAGAGGGGTTGATTTTTCATATGGTGGTGAGTTGATGTCAGCATACTTGATTATTAGTCTAGTGGTGCTGAGGAAGTAAATAGAGGATTCCTTTGTATTATAACTTCACCGTTGGGAGCGTCAGTGGGGTTCGTCAAGTAGAAGGACGAGGTATGGGTTTATGAGTTTGTGGTGTTGCCGTTGGGTTAGACAAACACGCTAGCAGCATTTATGAGATTAATGAACAACGAGTTTCAGGAGCTTCTGGACGTGTCTGTCATTATTTTCATCGACGATATCCTGGTTTATTCTAAGAGTCCTGAGGAGCATGCAGTGCATTTGAGGGCAGTTCTGGAGAAGCTGCGGGAGCAGAAGTTGTTTGCTAACTTGAGCAAGTGTAGTTTTTGGCAGCGTGAGATGGGTTTTCTATGTCACATTGTTTTTGCATAGGGGGTTTCTGTAGATCCGGAGAAGATTCAGGCTATCAGGGATTGGCCTAGACTGCAGAATGCCACGGAGATCAGGAGTTTCCTTGGTTTGGCAGTACAGGATGCCACGGTCGATGCATGTTGGTGTCGGTCGATGCAGATTCCTCGTTTGTTATTTGCTGATTGTTGATTGTTGTTTGATGGTTAGAGATGACTCTATTGCTTGTGTGTATAGCCCAGTAGATGGGAGGATTGCCTTACTGAGTGTTTATAAAATACTTATGCATTACAATATGTGTTTGTGGTGCAAGTAAGGCAAAGTGTGATTGTGGAATCAAGGCAATGAAGAGGAGGATGTTCTAGGGACTCGGTTTGATATTGTCTGGCTTTGCTAGATTGGTAGAGTTGGCTCATTAGAAACATTCCTAGGTTGTTGATTTCATGTTTCATGATGATTGGTTATTTGGATATTGGTTATTTATATTATTGGATATATATTGGATATTGGTATTGTTATTCCGCTGTTGATTGTGATTGTGGTTAGGTGGCTAGTGGTTATGGGACCACTAGTTGTAGTATATTATTATCTTATATTTATATATTTATTATTTATTATTTAAAAAAAAACGGGTCGGGTCAATTCAAGATTTTACTATTAAATAAAAAAATATATCCCGGTTTCGATTTATAAAAGAGTGTTTAGAGTTTAGATTTTACAATTAAATAAAATTTTATGTTGGTTTGGGTTTATAATAAATGGTTAGGGTTTTAGATGTGATAATTAAAAACTGTAATATAATATGAAAATTAACAATTTTAAAAATGATTGATCAACATATTTTGTTTCTTTACTTAAGATTTGAATCCTTAATTTAAAGGGGATGAATAAGAGAGGTTCGCCCATAAGGGTGAACCCACAAATTGTTTGTTTCTTAATACAGAAAAAATACCAAAAATAATATAATAAAATTATACCACCAAAATTTGATGTGTAGTAGATTTTTCATAAACAATAACAAATTTATACTCTTTCTATTTAAAAATCATTTTTAATTTTGTATTTTCAAAAAGACATAAAAACAAAAAATTATTATTATTAGGAAAAAAAAAATATTTTTTTTGAATATTTTTTTCTGGTCAACAGCAGTCAACGCCGGTAAATATATGTCAACATCAGTCAATACCGGTCAACGCCGGATTCCGGCTAACCTCGAATGTTTATGGTGTTGTAGACATAACATATGTTTGTTTATGGATGTCCTTATGTGATGACAATAGTTCACGTAGTTAAGAAGACATTTATATTGTTTGTATGTGTGGCTATGTGTTGGTGTATACTTCAAGTAGTTGGTAATCATTTTTCCTAAAATAAAATACATTTTCTAAACTATTTCCGATTGAATACCAAACGAGAATTTCGGGTAACAAGAGAATATTCGAAAATTTGGATGATTAAATATTTACATTCTATTGGTGAATCCGCTGATTTTCAAGTTGATTCCGAGCTTTTCAAAATAAACAAAACATCAAATTAGATATCTTATATTTTTCTTACATATATTATTTAATATATAGTATTAAAATCTTATAATAATTTGTAATAGATATGACATACATTAATTATCAAAATTATTTTTTTCTGAAACCCTATTTGTATTTATGGTAAAACTATTTATTATTAATATTAATTAATTTTAGCTTGAAATATATTTAATAAATGATAGAAAAGGATTTATTGAGCTACTGGAGATATTTACTATTTGGATTTAGAGAGACGGATTTTTTCGGGTAAAGAAAATATTATATATGTTAGGAGATGACTATTGGGACATGGTTTGGACTTAGTTTTTGAAATCAATCTCGCACGTACGAGCGGGTCAGAATCTAGTTTATATTAAGGAACCCAAATTGTCATTTCACTAGGTATATATACCCTCAATGCAGGCGTTTAGTTTTTTTTTTTAATTCCAAAAAATATAAATTTTCATTAAATCATTTTTGTTCTTCTTAATTAATCAAAGAACTTCCAATTGTTGAATTTATTTTCACATTTTGTTCGATATAAAATATCTCTGAAAACAGTCGGTCAAAGAATTTCACTATTATTATTTTTTTTTTCAACTATATGAGCAAATGTGTTTTTTTTTCTTCAAATTTTTCTTGTAAGACTGGTGTCTAGTTTTTTTGGTATTTTTATTTAGAAATAATTTCAGCAATGGAAAAATATAAAAAAAGAAACTCAAGTACTGTTTCTCACATTTTTTTTTGTTTTGTTTTGTTTTGTTTTTGGTTCTACTTAATTAGAAGGACACCAACTAGAATAGCTTTGAATAATTAATGATTGATTCTCAGAGAACTTTTTCCTAATTTGAATATTCGATTCTAAGGATGGGGGATTAATAATTCCAGTTTTCTCAATAGAACTCTTTACTCTTTTTGCTCTATTACATTACAATGTCGTTATCGGAAACTTTTATTCGCCTCTGATTCACAGCAGTTGATCAATGCGCTAAACTCGGATCTTTCTTTGAAGGAGATCTATGGAATTCTCCACGGTATTTTTGCAGTAGCTTTGAAGGAGATCCATGAGATTCTCCACGATATCTTTTGTACCTCGAGAGAAGAATCGACGAGCGGATGAGATTGTGAAAAACTCTTTATCTTCCCTTTTGTCTCAATCGAATGTATATCCTAATTTGTCTGTAATCTCTTCCCCAGACCGTTTGGTTGAACCGACCCAGGGGGTTGTACCAATTTCTTCTTAATTTTAAAGAAAGTGTTTGACAAAAAAAAAAAAGAAAAGCTCTCGTCTTTTTCTTGTTTTTTTTCCTTTTAATCTAGTAGTCTGTTCGTTAAACAAAAGGTACTCAATTAAGCAATAGCAACATCTTGAAACTATATAGTACTACTATGCCAACCCGTACTACGTACGGGTACAATGTACAAACATAAATAAAAAACCTAAATAAATAAATGTTAATGAGTATATGAAATGCAAAATTTAAAATCCACAATAGAAAATATCAGAAGATTATTGTTCGGAATTACCTCACTTATTATTTGTACTACTTAAGTTCGTTTGTGTCATATTACATACGGAAATATATATAATGTTTTGTAGTTCTTTTGTTTTCTGATCATCTGTAATACAATGTAATTTTTCATTACTTCTGGCAATATATGGAATAAAAAAAAGAAGGGAGATTCTCAAATAGCACCAAAATAAGTTTTTTTCTAAATTTAGCACAATATTTCTAAAATTCTAAAAAGTAGCTTCAATTAATTTTTTAAAATTAAATCCTAAATTCAAAATACTAAATCCTACCCCTCAAAACTATACCCTAAATATGAAATTGAGAACTCAAACCTAAAAAATCAAAATTCTAAAAATTAATTAATATTTTAATATGTTAAATAGTGCTATTTTTAGAAATTTTTTGAATGTGTGCTTTATTTGTCTATAAAACTTGTTTTAGTGCTATTTTAGTGTATTTCTCTAAAAAGAATGAGAGGACATGAAATTAAGATGTAATACGATTTTAAAAGAATGAGGAAGGAAAATCACAAGAGTCTGAAACAATAGATGAACGTTGACGGTTGACCACATAGAGTTTGTGTGTCATAACATAAACTTTAGTTGTGTTGAGCAGACTTGAGCTTTATGTATGTGTTAAGATTCTCTTGAAAGGCTTTTCCTTCAATAAATTAGAGTAATATACTTATACATGTCCTTCCTTCAGCTTCCGTAATGTTTCTTCAATAAGCTTTCTTGTTTTCGTAACATGCATGCTTCTTAATGCTTAACTTTTGTATTTTACTGAACTGACCTGCTTTATGAAAGCCCATATTTTCTTATATGTTCTGAAGGATAGATAACAAAAGGCGCTAATTAAACCCAAAAAAAAATCATTATATTTGATGATTAACTAATTATGACATGACTACTCGACAACCAAAATAATGAATTTTGTATTTTTCGTTTAAATGGAAGAGGTATTTGTAATTTTAGTACCTTTTTCGAAAGATACTAAGAGTTTAGTACATTTACTATTCATAATTATAGAAATGTACTAAAAATTTAGTACATTTACTATTTAATTATAGAAATAGGTGGTGTCTCACTGTAGCAACGTGGCACTGTAGCTCTTTTTTCTCTAATTTAATCTATCCCTCATTTTGTTTGACTATTTTATTTAATAATATTAAATATTTTTAACAAATTTTATCACATCTCTCTTTTATTATTAAAATATTTGTGAATAATTATATGTTTCTAAAACTTTTTAGACACAAAATATTTTTATGTTTTTTTCTCTATAATTTGATACAAATTTTGTTTTATTCTTTTTAAATATATATTATATCACTACTGATGTATATTACTATTCTGTATATATTTATTGCTGGATGATTTTAATCCGTATACTGGATTGTTAGATATATCAATTCCAGCAAAATCATCCAGTTATAAACGTTTACAGATCAATTCCAACAAAAAAAACATATATAATAACCATCCAGCCATAAACGTGTACGGATCAAAACCATCTAGCCATAAACTTTTACTGATTAAAACAATCTAATTTACGAATTAACAACTATCCAACAATAAATGTGTACAGAACAATTATATATATCAGTTGTGATATTAAAAAATAAAAATAATAAAATAAAATGCATATCCAATTATAAAAAAAAAATAGTATTTCTGTATCTAAAAAAAATTAAAAAAAAAATTATTATCAAATATTTGAATAACAAGATATGGGATGTTTTTTTTATAAAAAAAAAATTATATCTCACACAAATGGATCCCACATAAATTCTCCTTCTCTCACATCCTCTCTCACCCACTCTCACCCTCTCTCACCCTCTCTTATTCTCTCACCCACAAAAAAAATGAGTCTTACATCTCTCACACACAATTTCCCACTCTCTCTCACACAAATAGGTCCTACATTTGTTACACCCTCTCTCATTCTCACACACAACCGGACCCCACACAACCATACACTCTTTCACACACTCTCACACATACTTTCACTATTATAAATAGTGAACGTACTAAAAACTTAATTTCTTTCTGAAAACATACTAAATCTACAACACATCCTAAATGGAAATAGTGGTAGGAAGGGTAATGTGGAAAAATCAATCGAGGGCTAATTATAAAAATGAAGAAATTGTGTTAAGACTAAATGACTAAACAATAGTAAAATACAAAGAAGTTCAACGCATTCTGAAACCTAGGAGCCATTATTTTCATAAGGAAAAAACTGCAGTAGAAAGAAATGATATATACCGAAAACCCGGAAAAATAATGGCTTCATATAGTTTACAAAGAGATCCAGTTTCTCATAGCTTTGTGTTGTTGTGTTTGATGGTTTCCAAAAAAATAAACTGTTAAAATTCATCATGAAACACTCAAAATTAACAGAGTTTGATATGCTTACCCATCGATTTGCTTACCAATTTAACAGTGTCTGAGCCAAACCTACAAAACAATTACAAAATATTAGCAAATTGTCACAGAAAACAGAGATTAGGTTAGGAAAATCTGGAAACGTAACAAATGGTGACCTAATTACCATGCAATTCACCAAACGGTGAATGAATAGAGTAAAATAGAAATGACATAAGAAAGAAGAAATTGTGACTTAAATAGTAGATGAAAAACAGTTTGAACATTGATATGCTATTGCTAGTGAACGTGTCAACACTATCGTATTTTTAGGAACAAAAAGAAACTGTTTTCGATAGCATTTTTTGTAATCAATTTTTTGAGGAAAACATATCTGCTGTCGCAGAAAATTATTGGCCTAGTGACTTGTGATTTATAGTATAAACTATAAAGAATTATATTTTTGTGTTGTATTTTTAAAAACTCACATATAACCTACAATTGAATATTATTTTATTAAAAATTGACATTGTATTAAGAATGCATATTAATTGTTATTTTTTAATTTCTTATTTTTATTATATTAGCTAATTATATTATACTGGTTTGTTAGTTTGTAATGCATGTTACTTATTAGATTGATATTAAAGCGTGATGATGCATGTGACCCGTGGATAATATTGGTACAATGATCTAAAAGAGCGAATTAACTTATTCTTGCTTATAAATAATTTTATTTAATTATTTTTATTGGTGTTAATAATATGCTGGTTAAAAAATAAGCATGGTCGAATCAATGTTCTAATATGCAATGTTAATTAATAGAGTAAATAATTTCCCAATAATATTTTTCAAATTGTTTTTGAAAATTGAGTGGCATAATTCATAAGTGGAATACTAACATTTCATTTCCAAATTTAATATCTATATTTTATGTGATAGACAAAAAATTAGGAAAACTCTTTGTTTTCAAGTTAAAATGTTCATACATTTTATGAAAAATGTAACAGATGCAGAACATGTTAAAAAAAACAACGGTTTACTCATCATAATCCTTGTTAAATCCACACTACACAACCAACAGAAGATTGCCGGATTAACAATAGAGAAAAATGGCCCAGGCTCTAATGAAAAATGTTTTTTTATTTGATCATTTTGAATGTTTGATCATTTTGAATGTTTGATCTTTTTGAATGTTTGTTTAGAGAAATTACAATAGACACTAATTAAGTTACATAACCGTACATGATAAGTATACAAAAATATAACCAATTACAATTTTGATAAGAAAAAAATAGAAAAGTTTGTTGCATGAAAAGTTTGTTCCATGAACTCTTTCATTAAGAGGTCTATAAGATACAAAAGAAAAGAAAAATGATGAGGATGAATGATATATAAACTAAACATGAAAAACAAACACTAATTAAAACTAATCACACTGAAAAAGAAAAAAATAAAATAAACTCTTTCGTTGGTTCCTAGGAAATTGCATAATCAGAAGCTGAAATCAATATTAGCATACGTCTTTTTTTTTTCTTTTAAAAAAGTAATATTAACATACGTCTTCTTAACTTCAACATTCATTTTTATCTTTAGAATAGATTTGCAGGTTTGAGAGAGAATACAACCTTACGCCCCGATTAGTAACGACTGTTATTTATGGCCATAGAGACTTTGACAGTAAAAATTTGGCTGCAGACTTTGGCTGTAGATATTTTAACTGTTAAAATCTTATTATTAAAAAATAAACTTTAAAAGTTGGGACTGCAACTTTATTAATAACAAAATTATAAAAAAAATACAAAGATGAAGATAAAAATAATAAATTTGTGAAAAGAAGTGGATGTCATAAGAAAGATAAAAATGCTGGTAATTAATCTATAAAAAAAAGTTTGTGTAAAAATATATATAAATATAAATAGAATTTTTAATTATGATGGAGGAAGGAAAAAAAAGTTTTTAAAATTTGTTAGTTTTAAAGCGTCATTTTGAAGCTTTAAATAAATGTCCTGATTGGTACAAGATTTTTAAGACTTTAAAAAAATTAAAGCATTGACAGCCATTTGTCAATCATACTTTTTTTATTTTTATTTTTTTAAAAGCTTTGTAAGTCACTTTTTTTTCCTTTTTTTGTTTTCTCAAATTTTTTAAAGCCTCAAAATGAGGTTTTAAATTTTAACAAATATAAAACTTTATTTTTTTTTCTCTTCCCATTATACTTAAAAACTCTCGAAAAGTTTATATATAAATTTTACATAAATTATTTTTCCACATTAATTATTCTTATTTTTTTCTCATTCTTTTAAGATTCATTTCATTAATAATTATTTTTATTTTCATTCTCATCTGTTTAATATATTTTAATAATAAAAATAACAATTTCAGTATTAAAAAGTAAAAAAAATTTCACCAAACACTCCAAATAAAAAATTTCTCTCACAGTTTGACAAAGTGAAAGATAGCTTCCACGTCTTAGCCACCTCTTAAAAAAAAGACAACTATATCCTTGTAAGTTGTAACTAGACAATTCCAGTTCTGTTTTGTAACCCAACTGATGCACTGTTACAGTTAATTAAAAATATTCATTTAATAATCATCCGATGCACTGTTCAATTAATTTAAAAGGTAAAAAAACAAAAAAATAAAAAAGAGAAAAGGTAAAAAAGAAAAGAAAATATATTTATATTAATTTTCAATTTTTTTGTTTATCAAATAAATGAGAATAAAATTAGAGTGAGATGATTAGTTAATTAAATTTTGTCACACAAACATACTAACTCTTTAGTAAAAAACATATACATATATAGTTATACATATATCTCATAATGATCAATATTTATTTATTATATCTTTTCTATGTGAATAACAATAATAATAAAAAGTTCTCTAAGTTGGTTTATTTACAAACTGTAAAACTGCAATTTCAAGTTTTATAGATTATATCTTACTTCAGACGAAACTTTATTAAAAAAATTCAAAGGATTCAGAAAACTTTCTTCATTGTTGTTGTGTACGTAGATTATGATATCTTCGATGCAACATACATTTATTTGTTTCATTGGTGTTATGTACATATATTGGAAAAGAGAATTATTGGTACCGATTTATTTGTGTCATTGTTGTTGTGTACGTACACTGTAAGTAAATTTGATGTTATGTACATCTATTTATTTTATTATTGGTGTGTACGTGTATTTGATTTTGTTTGATATATGTGATGTACATACATCAAAAACTTAAAGTATTCATTAAATACTAAGTGATATAATATAATAATTTTTTTGTAGTTACTGTAACAACTAGACTTCATAGAACTCGGTTACTCAAGGGGACGAAACAGAACTAGATCAGGTTTGGTTTCTTTGTTTAAAGGGTACAAATATCAAAATATTGGCAAGAGGCTAATAATATGTGAACCCTAAACGTAAAATGTAACCACTTCGCGACTAATCCAATCCTAGTGGCACAATAGTTACTAAAAACGAACTCCTTAGCGACTACATAACAAGAGTCTTAATCTAGTCTCAATAATAAAAGACTAATTTGCGACTCAACTACCACTACAATAAAACAGACTTCACAACCCTTTTGGGACTAATAGGTTGTCCGTAATCAGTCGCTAAATCCAGACTCTACAATTAATCCCAAAACCGTCGCAAGGATAGGACTGGTATATATAGTCATAAAATTGTCTTTAAGTAGACTTCGTTGCGGTTTAGTCGAAAATGTACTACTACCAATTCTAGTTACATATTCGTCTCTAATATACGACTATATTATGGAGTCCGCAATCTGTCGCAAACCAGCGACCTTGTTGCGACCTACATAGTTTACGACCTTTTTTGTGACTATCGGAAATAGTCGCGAAGTAGTTGCAAAACCCTTATTTGCAACTAATGAACGACTATTATAGGAGTTGCAAATGGCCTGTTTTATGGTAATGACATAATTTGTTTCCTTAATTTGTTTTGCTTTTTAATTTAATTTTGATTTATTTTTAATAAAATATTAGATAGAAGATTTTGATTGATTGATAGGAGAGGAGGTGAATACAAGCGTACCTAAGTATTTTTCTATAAACATTACCTGAACAAAACAAAACAGGATAGTCATAAAAACAAAAAAAATATAGTAAATTATCCTATCTACATTACATGAATTACTTACTAATAAAAGGAGGTCATTGAGGCTCCTAAAGCCATCCACATCAGCCTAAAATCTTCTTCCTTAGATTGCCACATGGCATTTATACCAACGTAGTAAAAAAAATCATAAAAATAAAATAGTGTATTTCGTTTACCTGGTCAATCTCTTCCTCTCCTCTGTTGCAAAATCATCATACTTTGTGTCGTTCCAATCACCCAAGTAAATGCAGTCCACATTGTAACCCCTCTTTCTATCTTAATCGTTTCGTTTTTGCTGGAAAGAGGCATTTTCATCATATAGTGGTTGTAGAAACACTGATGGAGGTTATCAGTGAAAGCATGAAGACGTTCTAGTGCTACATGACTGTGTTGTAGGACTCTGGAAGATGTTTACGCGTCTTGGAGGAGTCACGGATATTGGATGACATGGCAATACTTTTGAAGGCTTGTTAATTAGAGGACAAGATATGATCATATTAACTTGAAGATTTGGACTTATCCTTGTTTAGGAAAGTAGGTCAGAGGAGGGTTCCTATATATTGTATTATTGGACAAACATGTTATTTGGCCGTCATAGAATAATTTTCAGAGCTAAGCGAATAAGCTTTTAGGGTTCTTAGTGATTTTGGTTAGATTAAGAATTGGTCAGTGACAAGTCGTGTTGACTGTGTGTAAATCTGATTAAACATATCTTGTAAGATTGTTTAAGTGATTCTTAATAAGAAAAGAAGTTCTTTTGTATATTGGCTGCATCTTCGTTTTTACAATTGGTATCAGAGCAGTCAACCGACGAGAGCTCTATACTCGCTACAGGTTGAGATCTTGGAATAATGATGCAGTTAGGTAATGAGTTAATGATGCTTCAAAGGGCTGTGATCTTGGATGAACAAGGTTATGGACGTTGGAAGGTACGTATGATTCAGTTGATTCGTAACCTAGGAGAAGACGCATGGACGGCTGTTGAAGAAGGTTGGGAACCTCCTTATGAAAAACTGAAGCAGGAGATAAGATCACCAAGCCAAAGGCACGTTGGACAACCGATGAGAAAAATCTATCTAAGTATAATGCAAGGGCTCTTAACGCCATCTTTGGTGCTATTGATGATGACGACTTTAAGCTTGTTCAAGGTTGTGAATCAGCTAAAAAAGCTTGGGATATTCTGCAGAAGTCTCATGAAGGGAATTCGAGTGTTAAAAGAACAAGATTGGATCAGCTTGCTTCTCAATTTGAAGTTCTAAGGATGGATCCAGAAGAGACAATCTCTCAATTCAGTGCTAAAATGAGTTCTATTGCCAATGAAGCTAAGAATCTTGGTAAAACATACAAGAATACCAAGTTGGTTAAAAAATTAATTAGGTGTCTGCCATCTAAGTATGCAGCACACAAAGCTGTCATGAGAGTCTCTGGAAACACTGATACTTTGAAATTTGAAGATCTAGTTGGTATGTTGAAGTCAAAAGAGATGGAGGTTGCTGAAGAACAGAGAATTCATGACAAAGGGATTGCATTCAAGGTAGATGACACAAACGACCAGCTGAAAGAAATTAAAGATAACATGTCCTTGATGGCAAGAAATTTTGGAAAAGCTCTCAAGCGTGTTGAAAAAGGACAGGGACGAGAATTAGCTTGCTGGAATCGAAGTGCTACAGAGAGGTCTTGTTCTATGCCAAATGTATCTGAGAAAGAAAAAGCTAATCGGAGAAAAGAGATTCAATGTCTTGAATGTGGTGGTTTTGGTCGTTACAAACTTGAGTGTCCAATGGTTAAGCGCAAGGAGATGAAGTGCTTTGAATGTAAAGGGATTGGACATTTAAAATCTGAATGTCCAAACATGGTGAAAGGAAATAATAAGGCATATGTTAGCTTTAGTGATTCAGAATCAGAGAGTGATGGGGATGAAAAAGAAGGACGAATGTTGAATCTTTTTGCATACAGTGCTAAAAGTGATGATATAGCTGATGAAAGCTCAGATGATGATGATGAAGAATCAATTACAAAAGAGAGCTATTGTGTACTCTATGACAATTGGGTTCAACTATGTAATGAAAAATTGCTACTTATCAAAGAAAAATTGCAGTTGGAAGCCTAGGTCAATATGCTAGAAGAAGAATGCAAGTCTAAAGTCTCAACTTGCAAGGAACTACTCCCTGCTGAAAAGGAGTTGCTTGAGAGAAAACTGAGAAATCTTCAAGAAATCTATGGTTTGGAAAAGGAAAGATCAACAAGCCTTGAAAGGGAGCTGAACGAGAATCATAAAAAAATTAGAATGTTGAACAATGGTGGCAAAAAGCTAGATGAGATACTATCTATGGGAGTTGTAGGATCTCAACATCAAGGTCTGGGTTATCACAAAGAGGAGACTGTTGAGCTGTTGTCTCGTGATAAATCAGTAAGCTTCGTTAAGAGCAATGTAAATCATGAAGCCGAGTCAAGTATTCTTGGAAAAGTGGTTCAACAGGAAGCCCCTGTAGCACTAACCAGGAACACACAAGTTCAATCTATACCACCTCTTGAGCGAAAAGGTTGGACTAAATCCAAGCGAGGAAGAAGGGTTTATGAATGCTTTCATTGTGGTAAAAGTGGTCATGTGAGATCTTTCTGTTACAAGTTTAAGAACAAGATCAAGGAGCTTTGGATGGCAAGAAAGTGTTTTATTGATCCCTTTCATTTTTCTAGAGTCTGGGTGGCTAAAAATGATTTGTACAATAAAAATTTCGAGAATGATGAGAAAAAGTATGATCAAGGTTGCAAAGAGTCTGAGCAAATCAACCTATGCTACAATCTCTCGAAGATAATCACTGAAGAAGGTGTTGGAGTTGAACCTGAGGTTCTACAGAAGCATGTTGCAGAACCACCTGTACAATAAAAACTCACAACTGAATCAACCAGATCCAATAGTGCTGATTGGAATGATTTATCGTCAGGAGTCTTAGCTATATCTAAACAGTTTCAAGATAACAAGAATCACTATGCTGCAGTTGCAGTTATTGACCAAACCTCTCATCATGTTGAGATGAATTTTCAAGAAGTGTTGCAACATTGTTGTGTTTCAAAGGTTGAACCTAAGGATATTATAACATCTCTTGAGGATTATTTTTGGTACAAGGCATGATAGGATGTTTGTTGTGTCTCCCTGCTTATATGTCTTCATCCTTATTTTTATATGAATGTGCACTCACGCTGGGGGAGTATGATGAGATGGTGATGATGGTGATTTCATAGATGAATGTGGCTAAGGCTTGTGGTTTTGAAAGATTCTAGTACTATTCACATCTGGAGCTTGAGTTGTCACATTCAGATAAAAAGGGGGAGAATGAAAGCATGAAGACGTTTTGGTGCTACAAGGCTGTGTTGTAGGACTCTGGAAGATGTTTACGCGTCTTGGAGGAGTCACGGATATTGGATGACGTGGCAATACTTTTGAAGGCGTGTTAATTAGAGGACAAGATATTATCATATTGACTTGAAGATTTGGACTTATCCTTGTTTAGGAAAGTAGGTCATAGGAGGGTTCCTATATATTGTATTATTGGACAAACATGTTGTTTGGCCGTCATAGAATAATTTTCAGAACTAAGCGAATAAGCTTTTAGGGTTCTTAGTGATTTTGGTTAGATTAAGAATCGGTCAGTGACAAGTCGTGTTGACTATGTGTAAATCTGATTAAACATATCTTGTAAGATTGTTTAAGTGATTCTTAATAAGAAAAGAAGCTTTTTTCTATATTGGCTGCATCTTCGTTTTTACAATCAGCATAAGGTGGTTTTGGATCTTATGGTCGGCCAATGGCCATAAATCGTCTTTCAAACGGTAATTAGGTTCACTTTTTTAACTTTGGTTTTTGATTATACCGCCTTTGTTTACTATAGTAGAGAGAGGGTTTTGATTGTCTCGGCATATACATGGTAAAGTACTTCAATATGTTCAATGTCTTGGCTCTTTGGTTTCTATCATCATCCTTCTTAATTAATAATTTTCTATTTAAAAGAATTTTGATTAAGGGTCGTGCATTCTTATATTTACAGATTTACAGGCGAGAACTGCGTGATTGATCATGAGTCCAAATGAATTGGTATGCTTTTATGCAAATTACTTTCGCTGTAAGTTATGTTCATTTGTTTTTGGTGTTCAAATCACAAGATGACCGAGGTATTGTCACAAATATAGTGTTTATTAGAATAGTGGTGTGGCCTACAAAAATACTCTTTTTTGACGATAAATTTTCAGTTGAATAATTGATGTTTTAGGTTTGGTCCCGTGGCTAATTATTGTATAACTGGTGACAGTTCAATCTTTTATAATTTGTGTTGACCTTGACTTAGTTCATCATATTGCTCTAATTTAGAGGTACTTCCTTGTCAAGGAGACCTTGATGAGTGTGGAGTACCCGTGTCCTATATATGTATTCAGGGTTCATCATGTGTTTTATATTATGTTCATCAGGTACCTTGAAGGCGTGGAGCCAATATTTAATTGGAAGATATCTCAGACTCATTTACCCTGTAAGTAAATCTTCTCATTTCAGTATAGTATAGATATAAAAAATGTTAACTAAGCAGGATTGTGGTAATAGAGTCTACTTTCTTAAATTGCATGCCAAATATCCAAAATATATATCATAGGTTCATAGGATTGTTCAAATGTTTTTTAAAGACCTAAGGAGCCTAGGCTACGTTATACCTTTGTCTGATCATGGTTCGATAAGTGTCTCAGTGCGATATATTTCTTTGATTAACACCTTTGATGCATTAAAAAGGTATATTTTCATCGTTTTGTATTTTGTCTCATGTTCACTTCCCCTCATTTCCTCTTCTCATTTTCTACATATTAGTCCAAATATGTCTAGCATATATAAAAACTACACACCATCGTCATGGGTGAAGGCTAGACAGAGATAAAAGAGGGATATATGAACAGTTGGTGACGAAGATGGTTACAGCAGAAGACGGAGCGGAAAAGAGGCCGATGAGCAATGTAGACAATTATGAAAGATTCTAGAGAAATAATATATCAAAGAGAGCATTTGTAGGGTAAAGGTGAGGGCTGAAAAGTGGGAGAGGATAAAAAAAATGGATGTTATCCATCACTCTATATTTTTCTTACTTTCTTTCAACTTCTGCTTTGACCTTAATTACTTCATTGATGTTTTTATGTTCATACCCATTAGGTTATTTTAGAAATAAGTTTTAAAATTTGCCTTATATATGTTGCTTCTTTAAAAATCAATCTTTCGCCCTAGATAACGTAGCATACATTCTAAACAAAATGGAGAAAAAGTTTTGAACAAAATGTTAGACATTGTATATATTAAACCAATGGTAGAATAATGTTTGAAGTGGTTAAATACTTTAAAGATTTGTGCTTATTAATAAAATATTTTAGAAAAAAAATTCAAATATGTATGGATACATAAACAATTTTGAAGAAATATTTTGATTTCTATATAATCACATAAGTTGATAAATTGTTAAGGCAAGGTGATTTTTTTATAAAAAAAATTATTATATAAAAAAGATTAATTTTTATTAACGGGCGTAGCCCGGATTATCCCCTAGTTTAAGAAAAAGTTCGAATTAAATCCGACTCAAATCTTGAATGCCCATGCCTAGGTAAACTAGGATAAAAAAGATGTTCGCTTCTAAATTGTACTTAAATTTTTTGGATTTTTGGATTGTATTTCTATAAAGATACATTGCTGCAAACATATTTTAAAAGATAAATATACAAATTACTTAAGTATTTACGTACACGTAAACACAAAAATTATTACTGTGTACGTACACATGAGTAAATGATAAGTATTACTATTAATCTTGAATAATATTAAAAAACAAGTTAGAACATAAATTATAATTAAATGTAAAAAACAAATTAGAAAATGGATCTTAAAAGATAGAAAAAAATGAATTATAATTATAAGTACAAAAATAAAAATAGTCATCAAATTGAATAGAGAGAAAAAAATGAAAAAACAAAAAATGGGGAAGAATAATAGTAAAATAATCTTAATTATCTAACACATTTCTTTTTCTGAGTTCAATCGTTACATTGTAACAAAAGAGATCAAATTTGCTGTAGGGACATTTCAGTCCAAAAAGTCTTGTGGCTAATAGGTGGAAACTCTATTTGACTTTGCCAAATGGTGGTTAAAAAACACCAACCCTGGTTATTGTGTGCAATTTATCCTTAAAAGTATTTGTTATCAATCAAATTTTAACAGTTAAAGTTTCTACAGTTAAAGTATCTACAGCCAAATTCTCTATAGCTAAAATTTTTAAGTTAAAGTCTTTACAGCCAAAAGTAACAGCCGCTACCAATCGGAGCCAAAGAAGAGAAATAAAGAAGGAAAAATTTAAAGTGGCTGTAGAAACTTTAAAAATAAAAAAGTCACTAAAACTTGATTGGCAGATAAAATGTTTTTAAAGGGGGGGGGGGGG
>NC_025685.1:20316812-20353498 GCF_000633955.1 Camelina sativa | reverse complement strand
TATGATTTTCTGTAAAATTCTTTCAAATCCCACCTAAAACCATGAGATTTGGATTTCTGTATTTTCAAATCCCCTCAAATCCACGAGAATCCAAGAAATCATTAAAATCCAAATCCACAAAACTGTTTTGAATAACAGTAGATTATAAAGTGGATTTTTAAATCATCAGTTCAATAACAGTGAATTTTAATAGAATTTTTAAACTCCATAATTGAATAACATAGGATTTGTAAATTTTACACAAATCACTTAAAATGTCAAGTTGAATACATCCCCACTAAAACTTTTAAATAATTTTAAAGTCTTAAAAGTCTTCACCAATCGGGGCCTTAAAGTGTATTTATAAGATGTTTGAGTCGGTTATGGAATATGCTTAGAAAATCAGAATATGATTAGTCGACAATCGTTTATCACAAAATCCGATTTCAAAATAGTGGTTAGAGCTTAGGGTTTAGATTTTTTAATTAAGTGAAATTATATGTCGGTTTGGGTTTAAAAAAGAGTGGTTAGAGTTTAGGGTTTAGATTTATAATATGCAATCTGAACCACTCTTATTCACCCCTTCTAAACTAACCAATCAATATACAACAAAATGCCATCTCATATCATATTTATAAAATAAATCAAAATTAAAATAAAAAGATAAAACTTTTTAAAGAAACCAATTCTGTAGATTTTTTTATTAAGAAACCAATAATGCAATTCTGTAGATTTTTTTACTAAGACGATTGTGTGATTTCGAAGTTTTCCAATCACTCAAATATAATACTAAAAACTATTATGGATAGTTATTAAATGTAGAATAAGAATTTGCTATAATTAGATAATGATTATCTTATTTATTGCATTATTGGAAAGATATTATCAACCTCCAGGATTTTAACTTAATATTCCATATATTAGTAATGGAGTTTATGATAGTTAAGCGTAGGGATACCAAATTGTTTATTTCTCTAAAATACTGATATTAATATATATATTTTTTTTTCTTCTTTCAAGTTGCCTGATTTTGTGATGTATGGTATTAAATATTTCCCTAAAATTGCGTTACCTTATATGGTCTAACGGATTTTTGTGTTTTTGTTTACCTTAATACTGAATTTTATTAATGATTTATTTCTTCATCTTAATATTAATTCCAAAAAAAATAAGTGTATGATATAAAAGATTTCCTTCAAATCGAGTTATATGGTTAAAAAAAATTCCTAATCTAACGGATTTTTGTGTTTTTTTGTTTACCCTAATATCAATGTTGAAGAAAGCGCTAGGCGTTCACTAGGCAGTGATCCAACGCCTAGCGCCTAGAACGCCTAATTGGAATCTAGGCGGGTTTAGGCGTTTACACTATAAACTAATATATATGAGATATTATATACATAATTATACAAAAAATGTATAAGAATAATAAAAATATTAAATCAAAAACAAAAAATAGATAAAAACATTATTTCAAATCATTTTAAATAACATATTAACATTTATAATTATGTTTATAGAAATAAACTTTATAAATGTTAAATTTGTGCAATTAAGAGGGAGGTATTGGTTTAGGATTTAGAAAGAATTTTAATGACTTTATGTTCTTGCTGATTTTTAGAATCATAGAAAATTGAAAGTTAAAAATAAAGGATTCTAAGAGATTGTTTAGGAAGATTTTTAAAATCTTGGTGATTTGTTTTTTCTAATCTTGTAAAATCTTTCTATTTGATGAAAGAGTTTTCATGACTTTTGTTATGAAGGAAATGATATAAAATCCTAAACCAATAACATAAAATTTAAATTCATTAACAATCCAAGATTCTTTTGTTTTACTTGAATAACATAAAACTTTTAATGACTTTATAAAACTCTTAATCCAATAACACTAGATTTATCAAGATTTTAGATAACTTTTTATAAATCCACAACCAATAACATCAAATTTTTAAAGAGTTTTAAAAAGTCTTGATTGAATAACAACATATTTACCTAACTTTTTAAAGTCATTAAAATTCTTTCTAAATCCTAAACCAATACCTCCTCCTAAAATTTTAAAAATACACTAAAATGATGATACATTTTAAATAACATATTAAACATTTATAATTATGTTTATAGAAATAAACTTTATAAATTTTAAATTTGTGCAATTAAAATTTTAAAAATACACTAAAATGATGATACTACAATTTTAGGCGGTCAAAGCGGTCGTCTAGGCGGTGCTATAGTGCCTAGCGCCTAGACGGGGCGGAGGCGTACGCCTAGAATGCTTTTTCGAACACTGCCTAATATTGATTTTTATTAATGATTGTGTTAACAGAAGAGTAATAGATATTGGTAGGTAAAAAAAGAAGATTGCATTAAATATTTAAAACTAGATTTTAATCCGTGGTACACCGTGTGCATATAATTTTTATTATTATTTACATGTTATATTTTATTTGTTATTTAAATATTGAATGTTTTGCAAATAGAAGAATAACAAAATTTCTCGGCCGTTTGTGCAGCTGCACCCATACTATTGTTTTGTTTAGTGTTTGATATTCTATTTTGACTTTTATGTATTATAACAAATTATACGCTATGATTAAGTCATATTTTTTTAATGATTTAATTATTTTACACAATCTTAGTTAAATCAACTTAATTTTATATGTCAAGTATTTTAATTCTAATAGTGTTTACAAATAAAAAATGAGGATTTAACCCGTGTTAGCACAAATTTAATAATATTTTATTAATTCCAACATGTCATTTTTATAACTCATTTACTATATAACCATATTATATAAACTTTTTTAGTTTTACATATATGTAATATGTTAAAAATTTGTTAAGTTTATATATATTAATTATAATATTTAAATAAATTTGATCGAAGTTCTTCCTATATTAAGAATCAAAGCTCACAGGTTTTAGAAAACAAAATGGGAATCAAATTGTTGTTTTCTTTGTTTGCAAATATTAAGAGATATAATATATTTAGAACACAATATAGAAGATATAGTTACTGTTTCCATATTGATTTTGCTGTAATTTTTTAGTTGAAATGGAATGTAAAATATTTAGGAAACAAAATCTGAAATAATGCTCTTTTTAGAAATTTTTTTAAGGATTAACTTTGTAAATAAGTACAAATAAAATGGTAGAACCCAAAATGTACTTCAAAAATGTATATATAGATGGAATATGTTGTAAATCACTTAGGATAGATCTCCATAACCGGCTCATACATGTCCTAGTTTGTAAGGCCCATGGCCATAGGCCCATGGCCATAGGCCCATTGCCTATTTCCTATTCCTAGTCGGTTTTCTACTAAGGGTTTATCCATCCCTATATATATGTAACACTCATTCGATTGATCAATAATAAGAAGAGAATACAACCTCTTGTTTCTTCTCTAGTTTCACAACACGTTATCAGCACGAGGTCGCTCTAAAATCCTAAACGAAAAAAATCCCTGAAACCCTAAAGCAGCCGCACATCTTCTCCTGTTCGTCCAAGCTCTCAACCGGATCAAGTTCGTGATTATTCAAGCGCGGCGATCAGCTTCAGTTCGTGATCAAGCTTTGTTCGTGACTAGTCCGAGGTTCGTGATAAAAGCTCAAGGTATATCCGAGGTCTTTAGCTCCCGGATCAATTCCAGTCAACCCCAAAAGGTGTAAGGTAAATAGATCAAACCCACCAAACATAAATATATCGAACCTGATCTTAATTATATTGGATCTCTAAAACTTACAATTACACAATCAACAAATCTAAAATCCTATAGCTATAAACCCTAAATCCCCTAAACCTTAAGTTGTGATTTTAGAACTCTAAATTCTAAAACATTAAAAATTGATTGCTTGAGGTTAAGATTTGCTTAGGATGGTTTGATGGTTATTTGTTTGTTCTATGTTTAGCATAAAACCTAAAAATCAAAACCTTAAAATCAGAATTGTTCTATGTCTTGCATGAAACCCTAAACCTAAAAACCTAAAATCGAAACCCTAGAGAAAAGAAAATATTTTCCTAAAGATTTTGTCTTAATCCTAAGTAGAAAAGGAAATCTTATCTAGAGGAAAGGAAAACTTGAAAAAACTAAAATTATTTACATATTTCCTTGTTCATACTAGATTATATTTTTGCCTAGGATTGTTTCATGCATATATTAACTATAAAAGACAAAAACTATATATTAAAAGACAAGAAATTATTTACTAAAATTGGCATGTCTCGGTCTTAAATACCGCATGGCCTAGACGAAAATAAATCCATGGTTCGGTCTTAAATATCGCATGGCCTAGACTAAAACAATCGGCATGGTTCGGTCTTAAATACCGCATGTCCTAAGACTAAAACAATCGGCATGGTTCGGTCTTAAATACCGCATGTCCTAAGACTAAAACAATTGCATGGTTCGGTCTCAAATACCGCATGATAATAATCAAGTGCTTGTTCTTCTATTTTATAGATGTCAAAGATCAACAATCTCAAATATGCTGCACTTATTGTCTCTGGAGACAACTATTTACAATGGGCATTGGATACTAAGATTACCTTGAAATCAAAGGATCTATGTGAATGTATCGAGGATGGTAATGATACCACGGAAAAAGAAAGATACAAGGCGATTTTGCTTATACGCCATCACCTTAATGAGAGTCTCAAGAACCATTACCTTACCATTGAGAATCCTCTTGACCTTTGGACAGAGTTGAAAAACAGATATGGACACCAAAAGACAGTGCTCCTACCAAAGGCTCAATTTGATTGGAAAAATCTAAGGATCCAGGATTTTAAATCCGAGGATGAGTATAATTCAGAGCTATTTAAGATAGTCTCAATCTTGAAGTTATGTGGTAAGGAGGTTACTGAGGAAGACTTGCTAGAGAAAACATTCTCAACCTTTCACACCAATAACATACTGCTTCAGCAACAATATCGTGAAAAGGGTTTCAAAACATATGCAAGTCTAATCTCTTGTTTGCTGCTTGCTGAGCAAAACAATGAGTTATTGATGATGAACAGTGCAATGAGACCTCCTGGTTCTGTCCCATTACCAGAAGCCCACAAAACTGAAATGAACCAAAAGGAGTCTAAAGAGCCCAAAGAGACTAAAGAGTCTAACTACGTCCATAGAGGCAATCATCACGGCCGTGGCTGTGGTGGTAGAGGACGTGGTGGTCGTGACAATTACCAAGGGAACCACTATGATGGTTATGGCCGTGGGAACTGATCCGACTTCGGTCGTGGCCTTGGTAGAGGCCACGAAATTTTCAAACCGCAACACAAGCCTAAATCGGTTTGCCACCGATGTGGTATGGGGAATCATTGGGCTAAGACGTGCAGAAGATCTAAGCACCGTATTGGTCTCTATCAAGAGAGTTTGAAAAGGAATCCAGAAGCTAATCTTGTTCATCTTGATGGTGAAGGAGATTTCGACCATGAGAATGATGACCAATTGGATTATGAGACTTCAGGTTGTCTAGGAGAGGATTATTAAATTTAAAAATTGTCTTGATTTAATTTCTATGTTTTATGCTTTGAATTTTATTGGATTATTATTTTGGATTATAATATTGGTTTAAATTCAATTATTTTTTTTCCTTCAATATAAATTTGTTTGTTTTATTCTTTATGTCTAAAACATGATTCTTGTCCATATTAAGAAATGGTTGAGGACAAGAACAATGCCAATAATAGCACAATAGCGGGTATAGCAGTCTAATTGAAGGCTACGGCCAGGCACACATCTTGAACTAAGTGATGCCTTATATTCACCCAGCTCAAAGAGGAGCTTATTAAGTTTCAAAGATATTCGTTTGAATTGTTTCCATGTTGAAACTAAGGGTGAAGAAAACCAAGAGTTCCTACATATTACTGAAATCACCTAAGGATCTAAGAGAATCCTAGAGACTATACCCGCATTATCTACAGGTCTTTACCATGCTAAAATTAATATGATAGAGGCTAATTTGGCAAAGAACAAGATGTTCAATGAAAAATTCACTTTATGGTATGACCGGCTTGGCCATCCGGGTTATAACATGATGCGTAAGCTAATTATAAATTCTAATGGGCACACTCTTAAAGAGAGGAGAGTTATCCCTAAAAATCTCACGTGTGTAGCATGTGTACAAGGGAAACTCATTATAAGGCCATCACCAGTAAAAATCACTAAAGAGACTTTAAATTTTCTGGAAAGAATACAAGGAGATATATGTGGACCAATACACCCACCTTGTGGGACGTTTAGATATTTTATGGTTCTTATCGACGCATCGACTCGATGGTTGCATATTTGTCTATTATCAACTAGAAACCTTGCGTTTGCTAGATTACTGGCCCAGATTATACGTCTACAAGCCCACTTTCCAGATTTTCCACTTAAGACTATACATCTAGACAATGCTGGTGAATTTACATCCCAAGCATTTAATGTCCATGGGGGTGAGTGTGGAACATCCCGTGGCACATGTCCATACACAAAATGGATTAGCTGAATCATTCATTAAACAAATTCAATTAATTGCTCGACCATTACTCATGAGGTCGCAGCTTCCTGTGTCAGCTTGGAGACACGCAGTATTACATGCAGCAGAGCTTATACACATCAGGCCATCTTGTGAGCATAACTATTCGCCATCCCAATTATTAACGGGTCATGAGCCAGACATCCCATCTAAAAACATTCGGGTGTGCCGTTTATGTACCGATTGCTCCACCACAGAGAACTAAGATGAGACCTCAAAGGAGGATGGGAATATATGTTGGATATGATTCTCCCACCATTATTAAGTATCTAGAGCCAAATAAGGGTGATTTATGTAAGGCTAGATACGCGGATTGTCAGTTTGATAAAATTGACTTTCCTAAATTGGGTGGAGAGACAAACAAGCTGGTCAAAGAAATTTCATGGAATCAAACATCCTTGGACTCTAGCATGTGAGGCAGAGGTCCAAAAGATTATAAATTTGCAAAAGCTAGCTAATCAATTGCCAGATTCCTCTGATGACCCAAAGAGAGTTATAAAATCGTACATACCAGCTTGTAATGCACCAGTACGTATTGATGTTCAAAAGGAACACAATAATCAAGTTGCTACAGAGTCTAAGGCCCGTTTGAAACGTGGTAGACCAATAGGTTCCAAAGATAAGAACCCTTGGAAATCTAAGAAAGGTGCAAATCAAATCGAGGTTAAGGAAACCATAGGCATGGCCGCGGCAAATCCTAAGGTATCAAATGAGGTTTGGGACGCTCAACCTCAAGGTCCTGAAGGTATTGATAATAATGAGATCTCAATAAATTATATCATGTCTGGAATTCAATGGAACCGAAAAGATGTCGACATCGATGAAATATTTGCATACAAGGTAGTACTTGAAATAAATGAGGATCATGAACCCAAGTCTATATTAGAGTGCACTCAAAGACTAGATTGGTTAAAATGGAAAGAAGCCATTGACGTGGAGTTAAATTCATTAAAGAAAGGGAATGTGTTTGGTCCGATCTTAAGGACACCATTCGATATAAAGCCTGTGGGACACAAATGGGTCTTTTTAAGAAAGAGAAATGGGAATAATGAAATCGTGAGATATAAGGCACGACTTGTAGCACAAGAATTCTCTCAAAGACCCGGAAATAGATTATGAGGAGACATACTCCCATGTGATGGATGCAACGACTTTTAGATTTTTGCTAAGTCTGGCTATAAGTGAAAAACTTAATTTGCGGCTAATGGATGTAGTGACCGTATATTTATATGGTCCACTGGATAATAAAATATATATGAGATTACCAGAGGGTATTGAGCTCAAAGATAAGAATGGTTCTCAAGAACAATACTGCATAAGGCTAAACAAATCCCTTTATGGACTGAAACAAAGTGGGCGTATGTGGTACAATAGACTAAGTGAATACCTAACTAAAGAAGGCTATAAGAATGATCCCATCAGTCCATGTATTTTTATAAATAAGTTTGCAAACAAAGGGTTTGTAATCATCGCAGTATATGTGGATGATTTGAATATCCTAGGAACCTATGGGGAAATCGCCCAAACAGTTGAATATCTAAAGAAAGAATTTGAAATTAAAGACCTAGTTAAAACTAAGTTTTGTTTGGGATTGCAGCTTGAGTACATAAATGATGGAATCCTTGTGCATCAAATGGTATGGACCAAGCTCACCCATTGCCTAGCCCAATGGTTGTGAGAAGTTTAAATTTGGATAATGATCCATTTGGTCCAAAGAAGGACGATGAAGAGATTCTCGGTCCGGAAGTGCCATTCCTCAGTGCTATAGGAGCGTTAATGCTCTTGGCTAGCCACACTAGACCAGACATTTGTTTTGCCGTGAACCTCCTAGCAAGATTTAGTTCTTGTCCGGCCCAAAGGCACTGGAACGGTATCAAACATGTGTTGCGTTACCTACAAGGATCATTGGATTTGGGTTTATTTTATACTAACTATAACAAAGAAGGTTTAGTTGGTTTTGCTGATGCAGGTTACCTATCGGATCCACATAATGCTAGGTCTCAAACCGGCTATGTATTTATGCATGGTGGTACAACAATTTCATGGCGTTCAATGAAGCAAACCATTGCGGCCACTTCATCTAATCATGCGGAAATTTTGGCTATGCAAGAGGCCAGCCGTGAGTGTGTTTGGTTGAGGTCGATGACTCAACACATCTGATCAGATTGTGGCATGGCCGACGATAAGGAACCAACCGTCATATATGAGGACAATACCGCTTGCATCGCACAACTCAAAAAAGGTTACATCAAGGGAAATCGGACAAAGCATATATTACCTAAGTTCTTCTTCACACATGAACTACAACAGGCCGGAGAAGTTCAAGTGGTGCAAGTTCAATCTTGCGACAATTCAGCCGATCTCTTCACCAAGTCATTACCAACATTAACATTCAAGAAGCTCACGTACCAGATTGGGATGCGGAGACTTAAGGACTTTTAGTGATGCTTGGAACAGGGGGAGTAATACGTGTTGTACTCTTTTTCCTGCACCATGGTTTTGTCCTAATGGGTTTTCTTGGTAAGGTTTTAATGAGGCAGCATCCCCAAGCGTATTACGGTGATCTCTTAGCATTTGCACGGTTATATCATCCAAAGGGGAGTGTTGTAAATCACTTAGGATGGATCTCCATAACCGGCTCATACATGTCCTAGTTTGTAAGGCCCATGGCCGTAGGACCATTGCCTATTTCCTATTCCTAGTAGGTTTTGTACTAAGGGTTTATCCATCCCTATATATATGTAACACTCATTAGATTGATCAATAATAAGAAGAAGAAAATACAACCTCTTGTTTCTTCTCTAGTTTCACAACAGAATACTCAATTCTATTATTACTTCTTTATTTGATTTATTCGAATTAAAACAAATAAGTATCTGTTGCGAGCAAAAACAATTTAAATGGACTAGGGATTCGTTCGAACACGTGACCTCCCAGGCATGAGAACCATCTCTATTGCCACTTGACCAAGGATCCATATTATGAAAAATGTGTCAAGTTTTACCTTTACATCGAGAAAAGGATGTTACATGAGTGATGATTTCGGATCCGACCCGGGATCCGTGCATTTATCCGTTTTAGGTTAAGTAAAAGTTGATTATATCCCTATCGAAAATAAATTATTTTGTCTTAGCCACATGCGTTCTTGCGTTATCTTGTTGAATAAAGATAATTTTTCCGACATCCTCACTAGGCCATTTCTCACGAATCTGGGGAAGAACTTCTTCAAGCAAACATCTTCTTATGTCGTCTCTTTTAACTGATGTAATGGGTTTTATTTCCATAGTCCCAGCTTCACTGTTTATATTCCGTCTTTGTGCAGCTTGAAAAATGACAAAAGGAAAAACCCCAATCCTTCCAGAAAAAGTTTCGATTCCTTCATCATCGAATCTCAGACATCATAACTTTTCCAATGAAGTTCTTACTTTGACATGTCCGTATGGGGTCTTCTTCTTCAGGAAGTAGATAGTAGTTCTCTTTTCTTTTGGTCATATAGAACCACTTTTCATTCTTATGCAAACTGTTGTACATATCAATAAATTTTGGTTCATGATTCAAACTGCTAGGATCCAACATTGATAGGCAACACCGTAACCTAGCTACCTTGTTTTCTTCTTTTAGATGTGGTTTCAGAGCATTGGAATGACGTCGTAGAAGACCTTCTTTCACATGTTTATATAGTGTTGAGTGACTTATCTCAAGGGCTTCAGCCAACGTCCTCAAAGTCGTCCGTCGATGTAGAGGTGTATCAATAATTCGTTGTATGTCAATAGGAATTTTCTTGCGCCCACATCTATTTTTCCTTCTTTGGGACACATCAACCAATACACCAGCGGGAGTGGCTTTAGCTTGTCTCTATATTCTTTGAACTGTTCGAATATGCATCCTCAGTAGATTTGATACCTCTCTTTTGGTACTTTTAACCACTTTTCCATTCACACTCCTTTCAAGTAAAGCGTTATAGACTGCCCACCTATGAGCATTACTGTAATCCCTTTTATTTCTAGCTATGATGGCACTGTTTGCGTTAAGACCTCCTCCAAACGGTTAATTTTTTATAAATCAGAAAATGTATCATCAAAAAACAATGCATACTTTTACATTGTTATTTCAAGTTAACAAGAGAACTTACTTTGGTCTCCAACTAAGTGATCTTGATTCTCTTCATTTTCGTTTGGTCCTAGTCCAAATGGAGAAAACATAAATCGACATCAGTAATACTACATATTTCCCAAAAAAAAAGACAGATAATGATTCAATTTACCTTGGTCTCCAACCATGTGATCTTCAGTTTCTTCGTATAGCTGCTCGACATCTAATTCTATTATTTCAGAATCCTCTTCCGTCAGACTCACGTTGAGGTCGATTACAATGGTACTTTCAGAAGATGCTATAATCCTTACCGTAGGATCACCACTTTCAATATTTGTTTCCTCAGCCACATGATCAGTGTCACCTTCCTCTCTAAAATCTCCATTTTCAGAATCATGATCTTCACTATTCGCTGGAATGGTATTCAAATCAAAGGAATGGTTTTTATTGTTTCAAGGTGAAAGGTTTAAATCAAAGTTAGCCACTGAGAATGATTAGTAGCATGAAATGTTACAAGTACTATATAGACATGTCAATCATTTTTTTACTTGTTTTCAAGTGAATTCACTTCGGATTCAACTGATTTCGTTAACTAAATTGTAGATCTAAGATATATCATACTATTAAAGGTTAAAAAAGACAAAATCTATCAGTTTTTTTTTTGTTTTCCCGATTTTAACACCGATCTTGGCGAAATCGCGGCGGAGCACTGCCGCCGAGCGCTTAACCGGCGCCTAGGCAGCCTCGACGGCCGCGTTTTTGAACAGGGATAATAACTAAACAAATGATACTAAAGATAAAAGCAAGAGAGAAATATAGGAGGAAGTCATTCAAAGGCAAAATAGTTTTCATTTTATGGCAAACTTGTCAAAATATACTCAAAAGTACACTATGGTGAAGAAGTATGTATGAGTGTAAGACTATCTTATGAAAATGGATGTATATGCAATTGTCTCGAAAAAAATGAGAAGAAAAAAAAATAAAGTAAAAATAAAGAGAGTTGAGTATGTTGTAATTTTAAAAGTAAAAATATGTGTAGCAAGAAGTGAATGTAAGTTGGGAAAAGTGGATATGAATGCTATTTTATTTTTGAATAATAATAAAATTAAATTAAAATTTATTATATTTGGTAGATAAAATCATATACATAAAAGTAAGGTTTTGGTCTCTCCTTAGTGGTTGATTTTTATTTAATGCTTTCTAATTTTTTTTATTAACTTTCTAGTTTTTGATTGTTTTAAACAATATTTAAGACCAATTAATACAATACATTTAACTCACACATTAAAATAAAATTATAACTGAAAATAAAATCTCCTCCTCTCCCACCAATATCAAATGTTGTTATATCTCTATGTGTTGTAAGAGTTTGATTATATATTTTAATTTAGAAAGTATTATATATATTTAACATGGTTTACAATTTTAATTTTATTTATATAAAAAATAAAATGTTTCTTTTATATTTCTTGCTTTTCTAATCTATTCATATTTAATTTTTTAAATTTCCATAGTTAAATTTAAATGCACATATGTTGGTTTTAACAAAAAAAAGTCAAGTTTATTTGAGAATTAGATATTCCTATTCATTTTATTAGTCCATTTGACATTTAATTTTAAAAATTTAATATTTATTTTTAATTAAACAACACATTTTATTATATACATTAATGCATACTTTAAATTCATTTTTTACTACTAAATTATAACTGAAATTACATAAATTGTGAATTGACTTTTTCTCCTCCATTCATTTTCATTTAAACACTCTATTAATTATAATTGTAACTTCTCTAATTTAATTATTTTAGAAATGTAACTTCCATCACTTTTTATCCTATAAATAACTATTCTCACATCCTCCTACGCCATATCCCAAATCCTAAATATTTTCTTTGTTTTTTAGAATGTTCTTGCATACCCAAATATGAGTTTGATTATATTTTTTGTTTACTATATATTTTACATTGTTTTGAATTTTATTGTTTCTTTGTTTTATATACTTCTCATTTTCTTCTTTGTTTTCTTATATTATTTTGATTTAGAATACATATGTATTCTTATATGTATAATAAATTTTTGATGACCACAGTAATATTTTGGTTATAACCATCTCATAATAAGGGATTCAAACTAAATAAAACATCTTAAGTATTTATTTTAGATGTTTGATTAGTTCTTACAAATTCATGTATATTTATTTTATTCTTAAAATTTGAAATGTTCTCATGAACGAAATTTTTGTAATATAATTCTCAAATCAATTTTTTTTTACCTCTCTCTTACCTCCAACAAAATTGTAATATATATATATATTAGAATACTCATCATTATATTTCGTATGTGATTCAACATATAATTATATAAAATTCATAATTTTGAAATTTAATTCAAATATGCACTTTAAAGATTTTGCTATATAAAAAAGCAATTTGATATTTATTTTCTTTCTACCTTTTACTACAAGGATGAAAAATTGAAACTAAGCCTAGCAATATAACTTAAATTAAGGGGAATATAAAAAAATTGTAATATAATTATCAAATCAAGTTTTCTTAACTCTCACTTACATCCAAAAAAATTGTAATACATTTATTTTAGAATAATAATCATTATATTCAGTTTGTGATTCTACATATAATGATATAAAAATCACTATTTTTTTATTTAATTCAAATATAAATATTTTTCTATATAAAAAACAAATTGATTTTTTATTTTCTATCTAGCTTTTAATTACAACAATTAAAAATTTTAACTAAACCTAGCAATATATCTTAATTTAAGATTCTTAAGGGGAATATAAAAAAGTTTTTTTTTATTTTATTTTAAAATTTTGAATGCACTTCATATGATTTTATAGGAAAATATGTATTTTTTACTTTCAAAATAGTTTAGCTTTTAATTATTAAATACTTTAAATTATCTGTTTGTTTATATAAAAAACTTAAATTATATATTTAAGTCACATAATAAAATTTCGTTTTTATTATTAATAATATTTTATTATCTCAAATGCTTAAAAATACTAATGAAAATTATTATCAAAATTGAACAATAAAAAATAAATAACTTTAAAAGATATGTATAATATATGTATGATTATATTTAAATAAGTTATATATTTTGATATTGTATGATTTGAATAAATAAAATGTCAAAAATGTTAATGATATTTAAATTAATTTGTTAAATTTTTCATATGATTATTAAATAAATTTAAATTAATTAATACATTCTATTATACAATATCCGGCGCAAATGCACGGGATATTATCTAGTAAAATAAAAAACTAAGCCACTAAATAAATAAATAATGGGCCTCATGTTAAAGCCTGTTTAAAATTTTAAGTGTATTGAGAGAATTGAATACGTAACTATATATAGTGTTAAAAGAGTCCTGAACCCTAACAATTTCTCGTCAGCTCCGTTTTTTCTTCCTCTTCCCCGCAGCATTCTCCGGAAGAGTTGTTCAGGTACGTTCCCGTTAGCTTAGACATGTTAAGGAACCACACTCTGAAGATAATTCAACTTTCTTGTGCTTCAATTTTCTGTTTACTTTTTTTTTAGTCTTCTCAATTCTGTTCTTAGATTTTGGTAGAATTATGAATCAGTTGTTAAAACTATGTTTTCAGATGACTAAGTTACAGACTCTGATAAGTCATATGTTGATTAGTATCGTTCTTTTTATTGGTTTTGCTAGACTTCGGGTTTGATTGGTAACAAAAACAAAGCTTTACAAGTGGTACTGTTTTGAATTTTTACCAATAACAAAAACTTTACCAAAAACTTTATTAAAATCTTTACTCTCAGCTTTTTGATACCGCTTTTATGTACAACTTTTTTTTATAACTTTGCACTATTCCGTAACAGTTTCAGTTTACAGCTTTTCGGTACAGCTTTGGTTCCTTTGTCAACCACCCATAAGACATTGTTGATGGCAACCATGATAGCTGTAAGTCACATTTTTTTCCTTGTAAATTTAATAATTATTCTTTACTGTTTTATGACTGTTTTCTTGATTGATGTAACAGAATGAAGCATTTAGTGGAAATCTAAGACGCCAACTCGCAAAGCTCTTTAGTGTGTCTCTTAAATTAACAGTCCCTGATGAACCTGGTGTTGAGCCATTGATTGAGCCTGGCAAATTTGGAGATTACCAATGGTTTCTCCCTCTTTCCACTTTAACTCAATGAAATTTTTTAAAGTACTAATTTTTAAGTTTAGGCTCGTTGTTGTATGCAGTAACAATGCAATGGGATTATGGTCTATAATTAAAGGAAAGGGTACACAGTTCAAGAGTCCTCCTGGTATTGGACAGGTTGGTTGGTTTGGTCTTGTACAATTTTGTGGCTTTTTTTTGTGTGATGTATCCGCAGATTCTTAACCAACTCTTTATTCTGTTTTCATTTTCACCTAGGCCCTTATTAAGAGTCTCCCTACTTCTGAGATTGTGGAATCATGCACAATATCTGGACCTGGATTTGTTAATGTTGTACTATCATCTAAGTGGATGGCTAAGGTGCTCCTGTTGTTTTATTAGTCATTTTCTAGTCCTCGTATAAATCTAACTTTATGTTTGTTATAAATTGTTTTTCTAATCTATCTGCAGTGTATTGAAAACATGCTTATCAATGGGATTGACACATGGGCGCCTACTCTTTCTGTTAAGAGTGCTGTAGTTGATTTTTCCTCTCCGAACATTGCGAAAGAAATGCATGTTGGTCATCTAAGATCGACTATCATTGGTGACACGCTAGCTCGCATGCTCGAGTACTCAAAGGTTGAAGTTCTTCGCAGAAACCATGTTGGTGACTGGGGAACACAGGTAGCTACTTTTCTGCCCTACAAATGATTTTTCTTGACATTGAGTATTTTAAAAAGATATCAAAGAAATAAAAGCCGCTTCTCTTCTGCAGTTTGGCATGCTCATTGAGTACCTCTTTGAGAAATTTCCTGATACAGATAGTGTCACTGAGACAGCAATTGGAGATCTTCAGGTCAGCTTCCTTGCATCATATGCCCTCCCAAGCTTTAAAGTTCTTCTTATGTGAAGAACAATTAACCAAAGCAATTTAGTATTAACTTTATTATGTCCTCTGATAGTTGTTTTACAAAGAATCAAAACTTAAGTTTGATTTGGTGCCAGAGTTTAAGGAAAAAGCACAGAAGGCTGTGGTCCATCTACAGGTAGATAACAATTTTCAATTCTCACTGATGCATTCTTCTGTTATACAGTGTATTAATTAATATGCTTTTAGTTGCAATAAATAACTCACTTGTCTATTTTGTTTCCTTTGTTTCTTCTTTATAGCGTGGAGATCCTGTTTACCGCAAGGCCTGGGCTAAGATTTGTGAAATCAGCCGAAACGAGTTTGCCAAGGTTTACCAAAGCCTTCGAGTCGAGCTTGAAGAAAAGGTAAAGGAATAGTTAGGGACGTAAACTAATTTTTTTGAGACAGAATGTGAAAGAGATACATGAATGGATGATAATGAAAGATACATTTATTAATGACAGGGAGAAAGCTTTTACAACCCTCGTATCGCTAACATTATTGAGGAATTGAGCAGCAAAGGGTTAGTTGAAGAAAATGAAGGTGCTCGTGTGATATTCATCGAAGGCTTTGAAATCCCACTCATTGTTGTAAAGAGTGACGGTGGTTTTAACTATGCCTCAACAGATCTGACTGCTCTTTGGTGCGTTATCTTTATGTTAAAATCTAGACTTTAGTAGCAATCTTTGGGAAAAAAACATCTCATAAATTCAAATCAGGACTTGATTTGAACTTTCATATTGTTCGCTGGTGGTGCTAAAATCTTTCTGGCACAGGTATCGGCTTAAGGAAGAGAAAGCTGAATGGATTATATATGTGACCGATGTTGGCCAGCAGCAGCACTTTAATATGTTCTTCAAAGTGGGTTTGATGAATATTTTACTGTTTTCACGTCTTGTAAAATGTGATCTTGATTGAAACTGTCAGTCGTAACTTTGGTTGTCTTCTAACTTTGAATCAGGCTGCCAGAAAAGCAGGGTGGCTTCCGGACGATGATAAAACTTACCCTAGAGTTAACCATGTTGGTTTTGGTCTTGTCCTTGGAGACGATAACAAGCGATTTAGAACTCGGTCAACAGCGGTAGTCCGTCTAGCTGATTTGCTAGATGAGGCCAAGACTCGCAGTAAAAAAGCCCTTACTGAGCGCGGTATCTAACTTTCTCTTATCATTCAAATTATTTAACTTGGCTTATTCATCCCTTATATGTTGTTTATCTGTTTAGGTAAGGACAAAGAATGGACACCCGAGGAGCTGGACCAAATAGCCGAGGCAGTTGGTTACGGTGCTCTGAAGTAAGTATTTATCTCTATTTAGTATCTTTTGGTTCTCGATGACTGTTGTAACCAAGGCTGCACAAATGTGATAAGTGACTTATCCTTTTCTTTAATTTTCTTTCAAGGTATGCTGACCTGAAGACCAACAGATCGACAGGTTATACTTTCAGCTTCGATCAAATGCTTAATGACAAGGTGCTGTAATGTTTTTGGAGCTAGTCTCTACATATATTGCATTATGGAGTCATCTACAAATGCTTATTAAATATTTTGTATCATATTTCATGAACAGGGAGATACAGCCGTTTACCTTCTTTACGCCCATGCTCGGATCTGCTCAATCATCAAAAAATCAGGCAAAGACGTAGATGAGCTAAAACAGGTATTTTTAGTACCATGAACTCAAACACCATACAAAGTCTGTGTAATGCGCAATTCTTCTTATGTTTCAACACTTACTCAATTGCAGACAGGAAAGATAACATTGGATCATGCAGCCGAACGGGCACTCGGGCTTCACCTGCTTCAATTCGCTGAGGTAAAACAACATGCTCATTTAGATTCTAACTTTCATATTCAGACTTCTTTTTCTTGGTAACAAGATGAAACGTTGTCTGAATGATTTGTAGACGGTTGAGGAAGCGTGTACCACATTGTTACCGAACGTGCTGTGTAAGTACCTTTACTACTTATCCGAAGAGTTCACGAAATTCTACTCCAGTTGTCAGGTGAGCATTCCCCAAAGTCTACTTGTTGTAATTGAGCCTAATATACCGTACAATGAAGACTCTAAAATCAAATCCACAATTGTTTTCATCTTTCTCTTTTAACTTTTCTTTTATACAGGTGAATGGCTCAGCAGAGGAGACAAGCCGTCTCCTACTTTGTGAAGCAACGGCCATAGTCATGCGGAAATGTTTCCACCTTCTTGGCATCACCCCTGTTTACAAGCTTTGATACGTTTTATTCTGATTCTACTAATTTTTTCCTATGCACAACTAGTGACAAAGTCTTTCTTCTCCCCTTGGATTCTCGGCTGCTCTGTCTCATGTCACTAAACTGATCCCGAAAGGGTTCTTTTATTATCTATTAATTATTTGAATTCGTATCTTATTGCTTCTTTTTAAAAAAAAATCTACGAGAACTAGACACTTGTCTTGTGATCTTTTATTAAATAAATGCATGACACTTTTATTTGTGATGTATTTTTCTTTTTCTATTTTTGCAATTTTTCAAAATTTAGGTGTTATTCAACATCTTTAATCCCATGATCAAACTAATCAATTTTGATAATTATGAAAATTAAAACTAAATAGTTACAAAATCTAGTGTAGATGGTTGTCTTGAGTTCTTTGTCCATTTATTTGACTGATACTATCAACCGTATAAAAATTAGAAAGCAGAATACTCGAAAAACTGACAATTTCAAAGCAACCTATGTCTTATTCAGTTTTGCTGTTTGACAATTTCAAAGCTACCATTAATGTAAGACATGTCTGAACTCGACGGGGCATCAAATTTCCGAGAAATAGAGTTAACAGCCTACATTATCATATAACATTCAGGGGTAAAATCCAAAATAAGAAACTAGAAAAGATTACCAAACAAAGACTTAAGTTAAACATTCAGAAACTAAATTATTTTGACATAATAACCATGAGAAGTTTGCCAATCTCATCTTATAGTTATTCCTCTTCTTCACTCACACTAACCATCATCAGTACTCTCTTACTCCTCGTCCGATTCGTCATCATCACCAGGAACCACTCTCACCTGAAAGAGAACCCGCACGATGATTATGCCTTCCGGACCCTCGATCTTGTAAATGGTTCGATAGAAAGCCTTGTTTCTACGTTCCACCGTCTCGATTTTCTTAAGGATTTTTGTTCCCAATTTGCTATTTAAAAAAAAATAAACAGTTAAAAGATGTTAAAATTTGGTTATATATATGCTTAAAAACAAGGGAGACTTGCAAAATTAGAGCCCTAACTTGAGTCAATTGCAATGTTAGACCCTTCTTTTTCTCTCTCCAACATTTGCCACTTTCTCCCTATTAAATCCTCGTCCATTTATTTTATTCACAAAATTGTCATTATTTCTGATTTCTTTGAATTTTTTGCAAAAATGTTTATTACATTCATATCCCCATCTTTTTTATTTTATTTACGGTTGTACCATTGCCATCAATTTTCCAACAACCATGAACAACCAAATTTGAAGCTCTTAAAACATCAACAACCTGAATTTGTAAGCTTAAATAACACCCAATGCTATGAGAACTTCATCTTCTTCCATCTACTCTCCATTTTAATCAAAGAAAATTTGCAAGTGCATTTATCTTGTTATATGTCATGATTCTTGGATAGTGATTAAATTGGCGCTGGGTTTCTTCCGTGGTGACTTAAGACGACGTCCTCGATGTTTAGACATTGTGAACAACCACCGTAAGGTTATTTTTTTCCGGTAGATTTCGTGATTTTTCTTGTGTTTTTGTCGAAATTAGACTTCATTTGTTAGTCCAACAATCATAATATCATGTAAAGTCTACTATGTGGTCAGTTTTGCAATTTAAAATTTATCGAGTTTCGAGCCCGTAGACTAAAATTTTAGTCTCCTTAATTTCATTTGAAAACAAAAAAAATATGGTTTAGCCTGCATTATAATATTTATAACGGATACTTTGTTTGCAGTCTACTAAGGTGTATTTTTGCAATTGACCAAATTCTTAACTTTTTAGTTAAGACTGTCAGACGAAGTCTTTGTAGGATAATAAAATAGTAGTCTATAGTGGCTATTTTTGAAGTTGACCAAAATATAAAAGCATTGACCGTAATATTATTTATATAAAATTAACTAGTTGACTGCTAAAGAAGTCTACTAGTTAAAAAATTAAAATTTGGCCAACCCCAAAAATGACCAGGGTAGACTGCAAACGAAGTCAACATTCCTGGAGACTTTGTAAGTAGTCTAATTGGTGAAAGTCAAACTTGGTCAATTGCAAAACTAACTACAACGAAATTTAATTTTTCTAGTTGACAGATAGATGAAGTCTACTTGTTAGCTAGAAGTCTACTACAAAGTCAATAGTTTGGTCAATTACAAAAATAACCATTGTAGACTGTCACTACAAGAAAACATGAAATTAACGACTGCACTATTAATCACTATTTAGTCGCTAAATAGTGTTTTATGACCAAATAGCAACTAAAACCAGTTGTCGTAAATCGTTAGTTGGTAAGAAAAATTAGTAATAAATTAGTCGCTAAATAGCGACTACATTACGACTAATGTTCACAGTCGTAAGCGTAGTCGTAATGTAGTCGCTAAATTTAACGACTATGTTACGACTAATTTTACGATTACGAACATTAGTCGTCAAAATTAGTGACTAATTACCGACTATAGTTGTATTATTGTATTTATACATGTTTGTATTTATATATTATTGTATTTATACAAATTATAAATATATATTATTAATTGTTTTAAATATATTTAAATTATGAATAATGATTTTTTGAATACTATATTTATTATTATAAACCATGATTATAAAAAACTGTATTACAAAATAAAATTAAAAATCATAATTAAAAATAAGAATACTTCATCGTCCTCAAAAAACATAATTAGAAAAAAAAATAAAAAAAAATAGATGAACAACTACATAATAAATGGTTTGTAGCACATTCTCAATTGCTTTGTATTCCATCATTGAAACCTAAGTAGTTCCCACTAATGTTCCCAGAGCAACTCATTTCTTCAAGTACCTTAAGAACAAACAAACAAAAAAGGTATCATGGGGACACATTTCCTAGTATCAATATAACAGAATTTCAAAATCGAACTAGAAATGAGAAACCATCGGGACAAGCAATTCACTATAACTAACATTTCCTCTAGCTTAAAAACTTGAGTGTGAATAAGAAGATCGACAATGGTGATTCTAGTTAAAGAGTGCAGACAAAACAAGTGTCTATAGATCTGGTTTACCAAATAACTCTTGACAAATTCAACAAAAAGCCTCACGAAAATTACAACAGAGGCTGCTAAACAAATGACTCTCTGACAGAATTAATAAAAGTATCACAGCAATAAGTAGCAAAGTAAATATATTGTACCAAATGAAAGTTTACCTTCCGCTTTGAAATAAAATTGTACATCATGAGCTCTGTCTAAGAGTGTGCTTGGCTGTGGCTTTCTCTGTAAGCCAAACATCATCTTCGACCTAAGAACAACAGGACATGATCAGAAATTTTCATTTTTAGAGACTGAAATCACCAAAAACAAAGAACCTTCAAGATATTATAAATAGTCCGGCTTTGGTTCAAATATAGAAAATAAGAAAGAGCAGAAAATAAAACATAAATAATATAAACTAAGGATAACAACTTTCATATTTAAGAAAGAGAAGAAGAAACTTACAACTGAAGCTGCAAAGAAACTCCAAAGCTGTGAAGCTTAGTGGTGTGACCATCCCTCTTTTCCTCACATAATCCAACAACCATATCTCAAGAATTAAATAGAAACCAAATCTTATCGGACCCAAAGTTGAAACCTTATGAGCTATTGAAGCAAATCATTGGAAAGTAAAATGAGTTAGCGAGCTTACGCAAGGTTGCTTGACAAAACAACAGGAAGGTTGTTGTGTGCAGAAATCTTATGAAATTAAATTGAGTCTTCCTCCATAGCTTTGATACATACTTGTACGTGAGTATTTTATTGTTGTTGAATCCAGAACCCAACAAAAAAAAAAAAAAAAGATTAACCAAAATTAACCAAAATCGGAATTAGAAATCAGAAGAAGATGATACAACATACCACGAGACGCATGTCTCAGAATCTCTCTTGAGCGGTGCTGATTGAGAAAGCTCGATCCATATGAGGCGAGATTTCTCGGCGTTGAGCTTTTTACCGCTGTTGACGAATCCATCGGGACGAGACCTCTTCTTTGCGACAACACTTCTACCATCACAAGGTCTAGGGTTTTCTATGATTCTTCTTCCTTCCATCATCAATCCCCTTATCGATTTCGGTTTCTCAAATCCCCTTCAAAGAACACAAACAAAAACAAATAAATGACTGTTAAATTTTTAGATCCAAACATAGGGTTTTCAATTGTCTTTCTCGCCGAGAAAGAAATCTACAGATCCGGAGGAATCAGAGTAAGAAGAGGAAGAATAAGATGAACATGAGAGGTGCTGGCGTCGCCGGTGTTGTTTCGAGATAAGTCAGATCTGTACCTTGAGGATTTCGTCGGAGGAGAAGCATGATTTCCAATAGGTGATTTCGATGAGTATATGTGGTTTACTTCAATGTTTTTGAGAAAAAGATTGAGAAGATGAAATAATTGAGTGAGAGGGAGAGTAAACGAGGGTTAGAGGAAGAATGAAATTTTGAGAGCCGCTTCTTGTTTTTCAGTAAGTTAGCGTCCGAGGGTAAATAAATTATTTTATTTTTTTAGGTCAACAATATGAGTCGCATATTAGTCGCTAAATTGGTGACTATTTAGCGACCACATATTTTGGTATGTAATATAATCATAAAATAGTCGCTAAATTTTGATTAGACTAGCGACTACGATATGTAGTCGTAAAAAACGACTGTTATACGACCAAATATTTATAGTTGTAAAATAGTCCCTAAATAGTAGCTACTTAGTTGCCAAAAATGACGACTACATATATAGTCGTCAACTATAGTCGTACAATCCATGTTTTCTTGTAGTGTGTAGTCGAAGTTAACTTTTTGAAACTTTCTAAGAAGTCTACTCTGTTATATGTTTTTAATTGCAAATCTGACCAAAAAACTAACAAAGGAAGACAACAAAAGAAATCAACTACCATAGTAGACTTCATATAGTGTCTGCTTTATTAATTTGTAATTGCAAAAATAGACCACACAAAATAGACTTCAAGGGAAGTATCTTCATAGAGGCTAGTTTATGTCTACAAAGTTGACGTCAACATGAAGTCTTCCTAATTTGAAAACCAATTTATTGCAAATTGGTGAATAATTTTAAAGATTTTCTTGTTGAATTCTTTGATATATGGTATTTACTTGCTTCTGTATGTTTTTGACATGATTATATATTATAAATATGGAGAAATCAAGTTTTTGGTTTTCATAGGCAGTTAGGTTACTAAATTAGACTTATTTAGGAAGTCAAAATGTTAGAGTTGTTTATAAAGTCTGTACAATTGAATTAGTCTTTAATTGGAAATTTATAAAAAAAATTTGTTTTTTTCTAGTGCGTACGTGTTATATCGGTTATGTACTTGCCTATGTATATTTTTACGATGATAATATATTATACTTTTTGATCAATCATGTTTTTGCTTTTCTTAGGTTATTAGGCTATTGAGTATTTAACTTGCTGCTTACTCTTTCAAGTAAATGGCGCAAATACCTTTGTTTTCGGAGTATGGTTGATGAGAAATGGGTCTTGGCATTTTGACATGGATGGATGCAAAGATGGGAGAATGTTTTTTTTTGCGACACGGTTGTACATACGCTGAGCTTGTTGAAATGGCTGTAGAAGATTATCTGATTGACAAAGAAACAGAGATTGTTCAATTATCGTATCCCTTAATAGAGATGATGCTTCAACGATTGCCCCAAGATACCCCTCCTGTCTATGTCACAAATGATAGATCAGTTCAGAACTTGATAGATTTTAGTAGTAGGAATGTTGTTCGCCTTTGCGTCTCAACGCAGTGCATGGATGGACATCCGGTTATGTCAAACAACTCTCGTTCTGTTGACGATGGAGAGCCAACAGATGAATTTGGTAACGATGTAGATCCAGGTGCCAATGAGTGTGCAGATGAATGTGCATAAGAATGTAATGAAACTGATCATACAGATGAGAAGCCGAAAGATGTTGATGACATGGATTTCGATTACAGTGAGCACGGGAAATTTAAAGATGAAGATGAAGATGGAGACGGAGATGACCTGGGACTAGATGCTGAAGAAGGGAAACCGTTTTTTGGTAGTATTCATGGACAGTTAAATAATCCTTCGATAGACCAACTGAAAGTAGGTCAATGCTTTGCATGCAAAGCTGACGCCATAACTGACGTGCGTTTGACCGCGGTTATGTTAAAATTCTCTTTCAAGATTAAGAAGTCCACAAAGTCTCGGTTGGTGGCAATATGCTCTGTGCCAGGATGCACATGGAGCGTAGCCACTGTGAAGAATGATCCAATTACTTTTTGGGTCACCAAATATCTGAACGTGCATACATGTTCTATTGTGGACAGCGAAGCTAACCGTAAGAGTTGCACCTCAAAATATACTGGGCGGCTTTTCATCGACCGGGTAGGAATAGTAGATGGTGTGTCCCATAACATATCAAAGATTCAATGAGGACAATGTTCGGCATGACTTTGGATTACACCACTTCGTACAGGGCTTTACAATATGCGCAAGAATATGTGAGAGGAAGCGCAGAAGACGGATATGCGAATTTGCCTTATTGTCTGCGGAAAATAGAGTAGTCAAACCCGGGAAGTGTCGTTGACCTTGTTGTTGATGACGAGCATAGGTTTAAGTACCTTTTCATATTTTTTGATGCTTTAATCCGTGGTTTCAATTACATTAGGCGAGTTATTGTGGTTGATGGGACCCATCTCACTGGCAAGTATGAAGGTGTACTGTTAATCGCTTGCGCATAGGATGGTAACTTTTAGATATTTCCGTTGGCTTTTGGTATTGTCGACTCGGAGTGTGATGCTTCATGGGATTGGTTTTTCACCAAATTAAGTGAGTGTATCTCGGATGAATATCCTTTGGTAGTAGTTTCAGATAGGCACAATTCAATAGCTAAAACATGTCGCAATGTTATCCCATGGGCAACACGAGGGATATGTTATTACCATCTTCAACAAAACATAATTTCTAATTTCAATGGGAAGCAACTGATATACTTGGTGAAAGAGGCAGCATATGTGCATACGCATGATGATTACAACCACTACATGGCTTCGCTCACTAACATAAATCCGGCTCTTGCAGCGTACTTGAATGAGGCAGATCCAACTTTATGGTCTCGAGTTTACTGTCCAGGAGATAGATACAACATCAAGACTAGCAACATCGCAGAATCTATCAACTCCATGCTAAAGAAAGCCAAAGGTTATCCCATCACATATCTCATTGAGTTTATTACGAAAAAATTAGGTAGGTGGTATTGGAAAAGACGAGAAGATGCATTAAGTCTGACAACCACTTTTAGCCGGGGTGTTGAGTTCTTATTGGCCGTAAGGGAGCATTACGCAGATATGATGACGGTCGAACGCATTGATGGTTGGCGTTTCCACGTTCGTGGTGGGCAACATGACTGTTTGGTTGACTTAGAAGCAAAACCTTGTTCATGCGGGGGGTTTGGTGTGGAGAAAATACCATGTTCCCATGCAATTAAGGCTGCCAAATCAGCTGGATGGAATATGTCTACCGTGGTAGAAGCTTGCTATAGAAAAGATTATGTATATGCGTCGTACACAGCTAACATTATGCCCAATGTCGAACACGCTCCGATTGGGCCAAATATCCGATGTATACCTCCAATACCAAAGCGGAAGCCTGGTAGGCAAAAGAAGTCTCGTTGGCTTATATGGCTAGAACTTTCACGTAAAAAGGGGACCAAGGCGAGGAAGACACAAAATTCATACGCTTGTTCAAAATGCAGGCAGCCTGGACATACTCGACCTCATTGTGTGAGTAACATTTTCACTTGATTATTTTTAATTGGCTGATATCGTCGGCTATACTAATAGTATTTGTTCAAGTTGCTGAAGACGGAGAGTAGATACCTTCATCGTGAAGTCAAATGGAATTTTCGTGATATTTTCGGGTATATTCCACATGTTCAAGTCGACATCATCTATTAAAGACAATCATTTCTCCTAAGTGGATTCCATTTTCTTCTCTTGTTCATCAAATAGCATTAGATATAGAATGATGAGTCGGATTTCAGGGTCAGATTCTGATACAAATTTGCAAATACAAATTCCTGGTCCAATCTGCAACTACTGTGGTAGATCTACGGTACTTGTGAAATGATGGATAGATGCAAATCCGGGAAGAAATTTCTTCAGGTGCACTGTTCATGGTTTTTCCCATTGGTCAGACGAAGAACCATCACGTGGGTGGCAAAAGCGGAGCTTATTGGAGTTGAGGGATGAGATCCGTCGCTGGAAAGAATAAATCAAGGTACTTAAAGAATCTATAAGAGCAATGAATAAACAAGTTGTTAACGGTTTGGTGAACTCTGAGTTGGTTAACAAATATGAGAAAGATAAGAAGCAGTTTGAGTGTGATGTTATGACAGCCAATGAGAGGGAAAAAATACTTTGACAATTCATGGTTTTGTCTTGGATATGTTTCATTTTTGTCATCGCAATGTGTCTTGGGATGTGTATGAAGCCACTAAGTTAACTTCAATCAGATGTCCAGTAAGCTTTCTATGTACGCTATTGTTTGTAAAGAAGTCTCCATGTTAACTTCAAACAAATGTCTACTCTATATTCATTGTACCCTTTTGTGGATCTCTAAATTCATTGTACACTTTCGCTATCTCTCCATTCATTGAACCCTTTCGATGTCTCTACATTCATTGTATCGTTGCCTTCGCTTCATCTTCTTCATTGATCATTGCACCTATAAATATCCTCTCAATTTCCACTCAGTCTATTGTATCTCCTTCATCGATAACAAGAGAATAAGTTGGTTACGATTGTTTACTCATTTTGATTCTCGTGATATGGCCGGAGAGAGTTCCAGAAAACATAAGCGAAGCAATTCCGATTTTGAGTGGGAAGAGGAAGTAATAGACGCCATGAAAGACGCGTTTGAGAGGACGAGATTCGTGGTGGAAGAAGAGACAACAGATCGCTTCAAAGCAATTCTTCATATGATGAAAGATCACATGACGAAGAAGGAAGAGGGTACCGCCTTTGTGCATCATGTGGATATGATCGACGCTCAACTATCCCAACTGAATCAAATATTGGGTCAACAACTTGTCAAGTTCGAGGCAGAGCACAAGAGGTTAGAGGAGATGAGAGAGGTTGCGGAAGCTGATGTCAAACAGTGTGTGGTTCCTCCTCATATTGAATGGGGCAAACTTCATGTCTGTTTCGACAATTAGTTGCATCAAACTTTATATTTTATTTTTTTACTTAATGTATGCCTAATGAATACCTATTTATATTTCTATTTGTAAACTCTACATGCCTAATGAATACCTATTTCTGTTTCTATTGGTCAACTCTACATTCATATTGGACAACAAGATCAAAAAGAAGTATAAAAGTTAACTTCATTCAGATGTCTACTAAGCTTCCGTTGTACGCTGTTGTTTAGAGAAAACTAAAAGTAATTAATATTTTAATAACTAACTAATGAGAAGCAGTCAAGTGTAAAAATAAGCAGAGCAATGATTCTACCACAAGTACTTTAAGCATCGGTTCTCTCCCTTTCTCTCTTTCTATATTATTTTGTTAATTTTTAATAAAAAGGGATTTTTGTCAAATGTACCACATTTCCCGAAAAACTTTCTAAATCTGACACAGTTTATATTATTTTATGTTATTTCTCGATTTCCGACAGCAGAAGTGAGAGAGTATCGGCGGTAGAGTAGGTAAAAAAAGCACTTTGTTGTCATTTATTGAATTTCTGTAGATGCCTTTGTGGAAAAAAGGATGAACCATTGTTTTAATATTGAGATGTTAGGTGAGAGACATATTTGGTGATGGACAAAGTTAAAAGGGATACAATTGTTTGGTTTTTTGGTTTGATGAATGAGAGACCATGGACGAAGTCGTCGCAATTAATGGGAAAGATTGAATTTCGAAAGTGGTATAATTGTTAGAAAATTTAGAAGAAAAAATATAACTACGAAGAAAACTTAGAAGAATATAAATACGAGAACAAGAACAATAATCCATCTACATAAGAGTTAATAAGGAAGATCCCACAAAAATGTATGGATACCGCCCAACATCAGAGTTAATCAAGATATATCCCATCCACAAGATCCCCCAACAGAAACAAAACATCATCCTAATAAGTCATACATAAGACATACATAATTAAATAGACTTTAGATTATGGAAACAAGTTCTTAATTAGTCCCGAATCGGGGGAAGATCATAGAGCCCAAAGTCTTCGGTGTAATTCTGCTCATTTGGTCCACAACACTCAATCTCGTGAAATAAGTCACAAGCCAGCTTCTCCCTTATCCATGTGATGTTCACGTCGCACAAAGTAGAAGGAAACAGTAGTCCGAGTGCATGACATTCTATGTACTTTAATGTAAAAATACCACAGTCACCTAGCCTCTTATTCAGAGGCACTCCCGTTTTGACACGCTCGTAGGTGAACTTATCGTACGAGTACATCTGTTTGTGGTCATGACTGTCTAACTCTCGCAACACATACGGGACCATCATAGTTATCGGCTCAACTGCAGTCGCAAGCTCATCATCGGTTGAACAACTGGGAATGCTGTCCCAGACCACGATGTGTCTCATTGGAATCGATATCCACAGAGCAACCCAATGCTCAGATTTAACGTTTAACGGCGCATATAAGTCGTCCACTTGGAGACCCCACTATTTGTTAGACTGAGCATATGGTGGATACTGACCTGCGTGGTATCTGAAGGAACTGGCCGGCAGAAGTTTTCCAGATCCATCAGCATTTGGCTCAGATTTGACAAAGTCAAAGTACTTCGTCGTCCACAAATGAGTGAACATAGTGTCTAGGAAGGAAACTCTATTCGATCTAAACCTCTCAGGATGTTGTGTGTATCGATGTCTCAATAGATTCAAACCATCATCCAAGTGCTGGATAATCACATGGATTAAAAAAACAAAGTTAAATAGTATTAAGACTTTCAACATAAATCTTACAAGAAGTTTACTAGTAGACTTACCAAATCTCGTAGCCACACAGCTCTTGTCTGCAGTTCGTACAACCAAAGACAACATTGGGATTTGTCTGGAACCTTGTTCTTGTACGTCCTGTGGATGAAGAATGGTTTGGAAACATATAAGTTACTAGAGTCGCGAAACGTAGAATTTTGAAACATAACATAAAAGGTAGGCGACTTACGGATCTTCCTTCAAGAAGTCAAGCAAAACTTTCTTCATCTCCTTCTCTGCTTTATCAAAAGGATTGTATGCTGACGTATTTGACGTACAACCCATGATAGTCTTGGCTGTGTTATCACCAACAAATGGAGAACGCTGACTTGACGCCAATCTCTTAACCCTCTTGTTGATGTCCTTCTCCATCACAGAATAGATGAGGTTCTTGAAAGCAACTCTTCCCCATGGATAATAAGGGAATGCATCTAAATCCATGACTAGCCTAGCCATATTTAGACGGGTGGGAATTGAGGATTTTCTAACTTTTATAAACCCAGCATAGATGGCTAAATTATCCAACCTAATACGATATACTTTATCCTAGTCGTAAGCGTTCTTACATGCTGCGACGAGTTGATCAATACTCAGACCGATGTCTAAACTGACTCCAAGTTTCTCCCAAAACTCTTCCATCTCGTCTATAACATCAACTTGTGGTTGCTCCAAGGACTCGACATCTTCACAGTTAAGTCTAGTGATGGCTCCAACTCATTCAAAGAAAATCTTAATGGGTTAGACCCAACTAGACTCTGTATCTTGTACTTTTTGTTGCAGACTAGCTGAAAGATGAGCATATAGTGAACCAGTCTGGAAGCCCATACGAATTTGAGACGGTTGAACTGTAAGAAGACACCCAGTCGAGAGTTACGAATCTCATCACATTCATCTTTTCCAAGAGCTTCGTACAGTTCATCAAACAGCTTCGTATCGTTGTTGTAATAGCCGATGCTTTTACACGGAAACGGCTCCTCACCCTTCGTAAAAAACCACTGAGGAAATTTCAGATTGTTCGCCTCCTCCATTCTGCAAAATAAGATTAGGTTTGGCGGGGGATTAGAACACCGAAGACTGAGATAGAAGAAGACAAATATGCTTAGTCTACAACTGAATCGAAAAGGAAGTCTACAATAGATTTGAAAAAGAAGTTAATCTTCAGTTTAATCGAATATGAAACGGCGGTGAAGACTGTGGCGAAGATTAAGCGGCAGGGTTGAAGAATACAGAGTTCGACGCCGAGATCTTGTACAAAACGTTAAGCGAATTAAGCAAAAAGACAATCTGAGAGATAGAGATTCACGTTTAACACATAAAATGGGAAAATCAACCGTTAGGGATATCTAAATAGATAAGCGGAAGAGGAAAGTTGACAAGAATGACCAAGAAGGAATTATAGATAACAAATATTGTTATCTCAGTTTTTAGGTTGAATAAAATTATAATAATTATAATAATCCCGGTTTTATCGAATAAACTGGATCCCGTTTATCGGTGAACCGCTTATCGATAAATTAAACATATATATATTACCGCCAACTTACGTCAAATCAATTTATACCTTGTAATGATTTTGTTGCCGACTTCTCTGGAAGACTTCTCCATGGGAAACTGAACCGTCTGCGAACCAAGTTTTATAAAACCAAAACCGTTTTATTCGAGACAGTATCGGAAAATTATAAAGAACCCGATTAAAACCGGTTCACGTTTATCGGTAAACCAATTACCGCCAACTAACGTCAAATCAATTTATACCTATGTTGAAGACTTCTCTGGCAGACTTCTCTACGGGATACTGAACCGTCTGCGAACCCGGTTTTATAAAACCAAAACCGTTTTATCCATGACAGGATCAGAAAATTATAAACATATATAAACCAATTCCCGCTTATCGGTGAATTAAACGTATATATATTACCGCCAACTAACGTCAAATCAATTTATACCTTGTAATGATGTTGTTCGCCAACTTCTCTGGCAGACTTCTCCGCGGGAAACTGAACCGTCTGCAAACCCATCAAATCAAATTAAAACTTGTACTGCTATGCTGTAGACTTATCAAAAAGACTTCTTTCTAGGAAACTGAAACGTGCTTTAAACTGCAGATCTATCTAATCAACCAAATTAATACATCGTTAACTTCGATGAACCCGTTTCTATGGTCTATGTTCACTTATAAGCATGAAATGAAANTGGTTGCTCCAAGGACTCGACATCTTCACAGTTAAGTCTAGTGATGGCTCCAACTCATTCAAAGAAAATCTTAATGGGTTAGACCCAACTAGACTCTGTATCTTGTACTTTTTGTTGCAGACTAGCTGAAAGATGAGCATATAGTGAACCAGTCTGGAAGCCCATANAATAGAAACTTTCTAATAATTACCCAACCGTGAATGTTAGAATTCTACAATTATAAGTTAAATAAAACGAAGTGATATAGAGAATGTTTCTATTATTACCCAACCGTGAACAATATCCAATTCCTCATGGCTGTGATGATTTATATTGACCGTCCCAATGAAACTAAAAGACTTTCAATCACCAATTCTCTGTCGTGAGGATTTTCTTTGGAGAAAAGAAAAGAAATGATTTACTTTGGTTGCAGTTTTAAAATAATCACAAGCCTAGGGCTTGGGTTATATATACGACACGAAGCGGTTGCAATGAACAGTTACATATAATTAATTAATAACGCAAACCATCGCGTCGTAAAAAAGTAACGAGCAGACTTCATTACCTAACTTCGTTACACAGATTAAGAAGTAGACTTCATAATCTTAATTTTTCGACAATATGTAAACAGTTATCAATCTACTGTGATTATTTTAACGAAGTCATCCAAATATTACAGAAACTGAAGCAAGTTCACAGATTACAGTCATAAATACGCCATTCAAACAAACAAACACGATGAAGAAAGGTTCACAGTTTTTATAACTTAATTGAAAGATCTACGAAACCAAAGAGATTAATACAACAATGAGGATTATACCGGCGATTAAGACATTCTCGACTACCCTCCTTACACGACGAACTGACCGACGTAATTCTTTCATCTGATCTTTCACCTTGTCTAGCTCCTGCTGAACCCATAACATTTCCTCATTTTCCTGGATGGCTGTAATAGAATTCCTTTGGTCAGCAAGTCCACCTCTCATTGCTTGAAGTTCTTGCATAATAGCCACATCCTACCATTTCATAATATGGTCTTCTCCATCCTATACCATAGAAATAAATATACCATTAGAATATTATCTACACTCAAATAATAATTATACCAAACAAATAAACCACCAGACAATCTAACAACCTCATGGTTATTGCATCCAATGAAAATTCTTCCAGGATTGTCAGCTGTGGTGGAACATTTCATAACGGTTTCCCTTCCGCATAAACATTTGTCAGGAATTCCAACTGTCAGACCAAGAAATTTTACTTCGGGTGGACCTTCACTCCATACTTGCAATGAACTAGAAGATGGCTGAGTGTAGCTGTGTAACCCCATATTTGTGTGCAAAAATGAACAAAAAACGATGAGAACATATATATTTCTGAACAAAATTAGCTAACGCGTTACAAAAGAAAATCGCCAACGATAAACCAAGAGATACTTATCTGAGATGTCCTTGAGATTCGAAAACGAGAAATGATGAGAATACAATCTGAATTTCCGAGAACAACAATATCAGAATTTTTGAGAGGGAAATTTTGGAGAGAGAGAGAGAGATCACGTAAAAACTATGTTTGACCTACAGAAAAAATTATATATATCGTTAAATTCTCCGGTTAGGTTAAAAACAAGGAATCAGTACGCATTCGGTTAGGCTCAGCTATCAGTTTGGTTATATTATCGGTATTAAAATAATATTAATAGTTGATGGCAAACCCTAAATCAAATAATTTTAACCTAATCAGCCTTTTTTCCCTTAATTTGACTCGTTTATATGTAAATTTATTTTATTTCAATGCTGGAAGTCTATGTGGTTATTATTTGGTCAATAGGTTTATCAATTTACTTTTTATAATTTTTTTAATTAAAATTTAAACTATAATTAAGAAGTAGACCTACCTTCATGTCTTCACATATATTCAATTTGTAATCCACCTTAAATAAAACTATTGCAGACTTCCTCCGGGTTACATCTGTCATTTTGGCTTGTGTTTTTTGTTTGGTCGTAAGGGAGTCAACTGTAATTTCAGTACCCTTAGTGGTTATGTTTCTCAAATATCGAATATGGGGTCTACTATTGCATTCAAGTCCAAATAAAGGTATACAACATGCAATTGTCCCTAAAAAGAACTAATGAAAATAATTTCAAACTTACGCTAGTCGTTACATTTGAGGCATCATAATCCCACTGATGACTGTCCCACTCCCAAAAAAACTGGCCTTCATCCATCTCTACCCTGAATAGACCAAGTGTATCCGGAGCAAAACGCAAGTTTAGAGGAAGACACAATGAAAATCCATAGAGGTTGGTGTTCTCGGGTCTAGTGATCCAACCCCCAAGTGTGACAACTTCCTCATCCGTGAGATACTCTCTAGAATCCGCGGATTTCCTCAAAATTTCACTACAAGAAAACAGACCATTTGCCACTCCTACTATAGTCGCTCTTTAGTCGCAAATAAGGGTTTTGCGACTACATCGCGACTCTTTTCGATGGTCGCAAAAAAACGGTCGCAAAATATGTTGGTCGCAACATGGTCGCTTATTTGCGACGGATTACAGACTCTTTTTTATAGTCGTATATTTGCGACGATACTGTGACTATAATTGGTAGTTGTACATTTCCGACTAAACTGCAACGAAGTCTACTTAGGGACAGTTTTGTGACTACATATAACAGTCGTATGTTTACGACCGTATTGCCGACCTATTAGTCCCAAAAGGGTTGCAAAGTCTGTTTTAGTTTAGTAGCAGTTGAGTCGCAAATTAGTCGTTTATTATTGCGACTATGTTAAGACTGTTTTTGTAGTCGCTAAGGAGTTCGTGTTTAGTAACTATTCTGCCACTATTTTGTGAATTGGTTTAGTCACAAATAGTCACATTATTTGAATTCGTTTAGTCACAAAATAGTTACATTATTTGAATTGGTATAGTCACAAAAGAGTCACATTTATTAATTGGTTTAGTCACAAATCAGAAACGTTTTAGCAATCCTAATTGTGATTAATTTGGGAATTTCAAATGCTAATAATCAAAAGGAATGATGATTGAAACTACCACACAAGCAAACTTATCATCCAAAACAAAAAGATCATCCTAAACATCCAAGAAACAATATTCAAAAGCAAGTTCATACATAAAGAAAAGGGGAATTAGAAGTTTAGTTGGAAGAAGTATTAGAGGTAGGGGTTTGTGCAGCTGGACTGGAGGGTGGTGTGGTGCCTCCATCGATGGGTTGTGCAGTGGTTGTAGGCGCGATAGCTGGTTGGGTGGCTGCAGGAGGAGGAACCGTAAAAGCTGAGTATTCAGGAATTTTTTCAGAGATGAAGAGGACAAGCTTGTTGATCACAGCTTGAGACTCTCGGTGTTCCTGATCACGTCGTGCATTCTCAGACTCATGTTCAGATATCTTGCGCCGAAGTTGATCTTGAAGCTCCGCAAGAGTTGCTGCAGAAGAGCTCGCATAACTCTCTTTCCTTTTTCCTTTCCTTAGTGTCTCAACAAGTGATCCAAGGCCAAATGGGTTACCTCTGTTATCTGTTTGAGTACACTAAACCAAAAGATAAACATTCGCTAATCAGCACAAACCAGAAAACCAAATGCAGAATCAACATCAAATATTCTAGGTTCCTAAGCATAGCTCATTAAACAAATTTAAGAAAACCAGGAGACTGTTAATCTAAGAATAAACATCAATCATCATTCACATTAAGAAACCAAAATTGACAAAGAAAAATCACACACAAAAGACAAACGAATTACCTCAAGGAAGATCTCATTTCTTTCTTCAAGGGAAAGAGTTCGATGTGTTGAACTCTCTGAACCATCTGGACCATCATTGTCCGTGTCAGTTTGTCTGTCTTCTATGGTCTTCTCATAGGTCTCAGCAACTTGTTTGGCTTTTTGATCCACAAATGATCCATCTGGCCGAGTGTGTGTTTTAAGAAACACTTCGACCAGTGATACAGGACGCCCCAGCTCTTCCTCCTACAATGATAGTGAAACACATTAAATTATGAAAATTTTAGAAAAACATTAGGAGCTTAAGTGGCCGTGAGAGCATTAAATTATGAAAACATTAGAAAAACTTTGAGGTGAAGTGGATGGAAAGAGAAGTGTTACCATTTCTTGATGAATTTGTACATATGATTTCTGACCAGCTAAGTGTTTGTGCACTCCAAGGCCTCCACGGTCCGAGTTTCTGCAATGAGAAGCATTCTCACTCCTCTCAATGGCATCAGGGGTGTTCCAATATTCGCACATAATAGGCCATACTTTATCACCAATCCATGGTGGTTGTACACCACTCCTCCTAACTTGACTGACAATGCCTTTCATCCTGCTCTTTGCTATCTTCAAGAAACCTTCTTTAACAAGCTCAGTAATCCCGATATCCCAATTATACTTCCGCTACAATAACACAAAACATTTAAGTTAGCAAATTGACCAATTCATATATATAGAGTTAAGTGTTTAAAGCATTGTCAAAACTATAATTTGACTTACCGCAAATGTCCTGAAGTATCGCTCTTGAATGTGTTGTGGAGTAACCTTCCAACTGTAGTAAGGCCCATCAAACTTTCTCCTTAAGATTCCAGCAATGACTCGAGAAAGCTTTCCTTTGTGCCGGTTAAACCTGTTACATTAACTGAGTAAGTCTACTTGAAAATATGAACCAATAACCTATTGAAACTATTGAATATCTAATAACAACCGATTACTGAACATCAAACAACAACAAACAACAAACAACAAACAACAAACAACCGATTAGTGAACCTATTACCGCAAGAGGAGAGAGTGTTACCGAGTATACTTAAAGATCAAACTATTGAACACATTCATGCTTTTAAGATTCTATGTGACATACCGAGTATACTTAAAGAAAAATTACAAGAGGAGAGAGTGTTTATACCATAGAGTTTCGACTCCAGGGATAGGATGCTGAGACAGGAGTGGTAGATGTTCTCGGCCTGGAAGAGCTAGCAAACCATCTAACAGATCTTGGTAGTGATCGACATTTTGATTAGGGTTTTGTTCTTCCTCGTTTGCTTCGTCGCCGTTATCTCCCTCTGGAACAAGCTCCGGTTGCGGTTGAGGGTGAGGAACAGGAAGAGGCGCTTGTTGAGGAATCGGAGGCGGTTGAGGGTGAGGAACAGGAAGAGGTGCTTTTTGAGGAATCGGAGGCGGTGTAAGTATCCTCCACGGTGGATGACTACTCGACGGTTGATTTGTCCTTNTGAAACTATTGAATATCTAATAACAACCGATTACTGAACATCAAACAACAACAAACAACAAACAACAAACAACAAACAACTGATTAGTAAACCTATTACCGCAAGAGGAGAGAGTGTTACCGAGTATACTTAAAGATCAAACTATTGAACACATTCATGCTTTTAAGATTCTATGTGACATACCGAGTATACTTAAAGAAAAATTACAAGAGGAGAGAGTGTTTATACCATAGAGTTTCGACTCCAGGGATAGGATGCTGAGACAGGAGTGGTAGATGTTCTCGGCCTGGAAGAGCTAGCAAACCATCTAACAGATCTTGGTAGTGATCGACATTTTGATTAGGGTTTTGTTCTTCCTCGTTTGCTTCGTCGCCGTTATCTCCCTCTGGAACAAGCTCCGGTTGCGGTTGAGGGTGAGGAACAGGAAGAG
>NC_025685.1:20313939-20314512 GCF_000633955.1 Camelina sativa | reverse complement strand
AACATAGAGACAATATTTTACAAATCAGATGCACATTTAGTCTTCATATGCAAGTTCTTCATCTTCATCTTCATCTTCGGATGTTGACAAGTTACATTGAAATTCGTCTTCTCCTTCACCATCTTCTATCTCAAAATCGATTGGTTCATCTTGATGACTCTCGTCGACTAAACTCTCAATGATGATTTCTTCAACCAAAGTCGGAGTTGCCTCAATAACAGTTTGTTGCAATATAACCAAATCATCATCGTTAAACTTCCCTTGGACAACATTCCTCGGATTAACTTTGCAAACTGTAAGCCACGATTTGTGAGGTCGTTTAGTGTANGCTTTGATGTGAATGGGTTGCAGACTGTGTCGCAGAGTCTGTGCGTTCAGAAGGGTTCGACGAATGAGAAGAGGATCTGCTACAATTGAAGATTCGGACACCGATGGCGGTTCTGCCACTGCGACCTCTGGAAGCAACCTTGGTCTTAGGAGGCATCGGATCGACGATTGAGAGAGAGAGAGAGAAGAAGAAAAAGATTTAAAGAGAAAGCGATAGAGGATTGAGAGATTGAGAGAGAAGGAGAG
>NC_025685.1:20312073-20313361 GCF_000633955.1 Camelina sativa | reverse complement strand
AATTGAAGATTCGGACACCGGTGGCGGTTCTGCCACCGCGACCTCTGGAAGCAACCTTGGTCTTAGGAGGCATCGGATCGACGATTGAGAGAGAGAGAGAGAAGAAGAAAAAGATTTAAAGAGAAAGCGATAGAGGATTGAGAGATTGAGAGAGAAGGAGAGATCGATGTGTTTGAGAGAGAAGGAGAGTGAAGAGGTTTGAGAGAAAAAACCCTAGATCGATTGAAAAAAGAAAATAAGAAGTGTTAAAACGTTTAAGTGTTTGCCTAGTTATTAACGAACCGACGTCGCAAAACAGTCGCAGTATAAAAAAAAACGCGTAAATAATTAGACAAATTTCACAAAATTATTGGTGGGAACATAAACCGCCAAAACAGGGTGGCAAAACAGTCGCAAAAACAGTAGCAACGGTAGCAAAGCAGTCTCAAGACAGTTGCAAAGTGGTGGCAAAGTGTTACTCTTTTGTGACTGTATTTTACTAGTCAATTTAAAAGTTTGATTTTCACACATTAGGAGCTTATTTGCATCCATACATCACTCATACTAGTAGTAAAGAGTATATAAAATAGGAAGAGTATGTAAAACATTGCTTTTAAAACATAAGAATTACATTTTCCTAAAGTCCTACACATTCTTCCATGGTGACATGTTTTTACAAAGATGGCTTTGGAACATATGCATGTATTCATTGTTAACATTGAAATTTATGACCTTCAAAAAGTTTTAGTTACTAAATTCAGTCAAATACAAGTATAAATGTATATCTAAGGATGTACATACATCTCAAAAATGAAATTTAAGATACAAAAATAACAAGAGTGGGAAAAGAGTCGCAGAAACGTTGCTAATTCAGGTGTTAGTCGCTTATTCGTCGCAATTCGGTTGCAAAGCGAAACGTTGCTATATTATTTAGTTACTAAACGATCGCTAATGTGCGACTCTTTTGGGACTATATTTTACTTTAAGATACTAATTTTACTAGCAAATTTGCAGATTAATCAAGCTATTAAGTTTTACTATAATTGAAATAAGTTTATTTGATTTTAACATAGAGACAATATTTTACAAATCAGATGCACATTTAGTCTTCATATGCAAGTTCTTCATCTTCATCTTCATCTTCGGATGTTGACAAGTTACATTGAAATTCGTCTTCTCCTTCACCATCTTCTATCTCAAAATCGATTGGTTCATCTTGATGACTCTCGTCGACTAAACTCTCAATGATGATTTCTTCAACCAAAGTCGGAGTTGCCTCAATAACAGTTTGTTGCAATATAACCAAATC
>NC_025685.1:20293382-20308961 GCF_000633955.1 Camelina sativa | reverse complement strand
GACCTGAAAAATATTTAAAACTTTAAGTAGCCTTACATGTTAATTTAAAAGACCATTATATATTATAATGTAAGTATGAAATACCTCCTTCTACTAGCTGTAGAAATGGTTGAAGCAAAGTAGTGTTCTGAGAAGTATGATATCTCATCATTAATATATGATTGAACGATTGATCCCGCTGGATATCTTTTGTTCTTCGTCTTCCCTTTCAAACGTTTGAAAAACCTTTCGAAGGGATACATCCACCAATACTGGACTGGACCACCAAGTTCGGCTTCGTATGGTAGGTGTACAGGAAGGTGCTCCATGACATCAAAGAACGAAGGTGGGAATATTTTCTCCAAATTGCACAAAATCATCACAATATTCGCTTGCAGGACTTGGACATGACTTATCTCTAATGATCGACTGCATAAGTCACGGAAAAATGATCCAATCCCTACAATATATAAATAAAATCATTAATTAATTTGACATATATATAAAATTAAATTGCTATATATATATATATATATATCAAATTTTTACCTGATATTGCAAGATGGACGTCATGTAGTAACAACTCTGCAAACACAAATGGAAGCAATCGTTCCATAAAGACATGGCAATCGTGGCTTTTCATTCCTGAAAAATTTCCATCCTTGATGTCTGCACAACTAGCTAAATCAGCTACATACCCATCTGGAAATTTAACATCTTCTTTGACCCATTGAAGTAGGCTTTTTTTCCCTTTCGCACTCAATCTCCAAATAGGAAAAGGAGCTCTCCCACCAGCATCAACATGCAATTGACTTCGATCACAAAATCTTGCAACATCCAATCGGGACCTCACATTGTCTTTTGATCTGTCTTTCACATTCATAACAGTGTACATGAGATTATCGAGAATATTTTTCTCAATATGCATCACATCAAGATTGTGTCGTAAGTTAAGATCGGTCCAATACGGGAGCTTCCACAAGATGCTTTCTTTGTGCCAATTATGCCAACTTCCATAACCATCCACTTTATTTTCATGCCCATTTCCTCCGCAGTCAGAAGTCTTTGGCGGCTCGGCATTTCTTATACGCTCATGTAAGACCTGTTCACCCGTCAAATATTGCGGTGGATAGTCGTTCACTGCGTGTTTGCCTTTGAGAAAGTGTTTTTTATCCTTTCGCATTGGATGATTAGCAGGAAGAAATCTCCTATGGCAATCAAACCAACATGTCTTCCTAACAGCTGGCAATTGAAATGCATTTGTATCGTCCATACAAATTGGACAAGCTAATCTTCCGTGTGTTGTCCATCCTGACAACATGCCATATGCTGGGAAATCGCTGATAGTCCACAAAAGGACAGCTTTAAGGTTGAAATTTTGATCTAAGGACACATCATATGCCTCCACTCCATTATACCATAACTCTGTTAACTCATCGACCAATGGTTGGAGAAAAACGTCAAGACTAGCTCGTGGATGATTCGGTCCTGAATTCAAAATCGTCAGAAACAAATACTCTGTGTTCATGCACATCCCAGGAGGCAAGTTGTATGGAGTCAATATCACTGGCCATAATGAATGGTGTTTCGACATCCCAAAAGGATTGAAACCATCTGTACATAATCCAAGATAAACATTGCGCGGTTCTGCTGCAAATGAGGGATGCAATTGCTGAAAATTCTTCCACTCAGCCGCATCTGGAGGATGACACATTAATCCGNCATTGGATGATTAGCAGGAAGAAATCTCCTGTGGCAATCAAACCAACATATCTTCCTACCATCTGGCAATTGAAATGCATTTGTATCGTCCATAAAAATTGGGCAAGCTAATCTTCTGTGTGTTGTCCATCCTGACAACATGCCATATGCTGGGAAATCGCTGATAGTCCACAAAAAGACAGCTTTAAGGTTGAAATTTTGATCTAAGGACACATCATATGCCTCCACTCCATTATACCATAACTCTGTTAACTCATCGACCAATGGTTGGAGAAAAACGTCAAGACTAGCTCGTGGATGATTCGGTCCTGAATTCAAAATCGTCAGAAACAAATACTCTGTGTTCATGCACATCCCAGGAGGCAAGTTGTATGGAGTCAATATCACTGGCCATAATGAATGGTGTTTCGACATCCCAAAAGGATTGAAACCATCTGTACATAATCCAAGATAAACATTGCGCGGTTCTGCTGCAAATGAGGGATGCAATTGCTGAAAATTCTTCCACTCAGCCGCATCTGAAGGATGACACATTAATCCCTCCTCAGAGCTGTGCTCAGCGTGCCATCTCATAAAAGCTGCAGTCTTCTCAGATTGGTACATTCTCTTCAGTCTTTCCGCAATCGGTAAATACCACATCTTACTGAACGGTATTCTTGTTCTTCCTTCACTAGCCTTATACCTTGGTTTGCCGCAGAACTTGCAATGCTCCAACTTCTCATCATCTTTCCAAAAGAGCATACAGTTATCTATACATACATCATATGTACGACACGGTAATCCTAGCTTTCGCATCAAAGTCTCCGTCTCATAGTATGAACCGGTTGCCTGATTACCCTCTGGTAAATACTCCGTAAACAGTCCTGTCCATGAATCCATACAATTTTCAGACAAATTGTAGTCGACCTTATTGTTCATGAACCGAGCTGCCAACGATAACTGCGACTGCCCTTCCCGACATCCATCATACAGTGGCGTGTTTGCAGCAGCTAGCATATCATAAAACCGTTTTGCTTCTTGGGTGGGTTGTTCATGAACATGATCATTTCCACTTTCATGTTCATGATACTCGTTATATGGTACAGAACCATGAAATGCATCATTCACCATCCCAGCATATATATTCTCCCCATCAAATCCTATTGGTGCACTAGCACTAGCATAATCTGTATTATTAGCATAATGACTACTAGTTCCCTCCCCAACAACATCATAATCTTCACCATGTTCATACCATACATAATAGTTAGGCATAAACCCCCTACTTAGCAAATGATTCGAAACAGAGGCAGCTTTCAAAGACTTCGAATTGTGACATACTACACAAGGGCAGTAAAACCTACCTCTGCTATTTTGTGCATGGCTACAGGCAAAATCGATAAACTCTTCCACACCCGCCGAATAATCCGATGATATATGATTAGTGAACGGATCGATCCGATTGTACATCCATGCTCTTGAAGGATTGTTCCACATTATTATTATTTTTTTTTTCTCTCTTTTTTTTTTCTTCCTCTCGATTTTTTTTTTCTCTTTCTCACGTTTTTTTTTTGTTTCTTTCTATAATAGTCGATGTAAATGAAAGAAGAAGTGGTGGCATATATATAAGAGAAATTTTGCCACTGTTTTGCGACTATTATAGAAAGAGTCACAAAATTTCAGTTCACCTAACACACTTTAAGCACGTTTTTTGCCGACATGGTGCGACTCTTTTGCGATTGTTTTCAATGTAGTCGCAAAAGTTGAGTACAATATCTTCCACATTCTCAACGTTTTTTGCCGACATGCAGCGACGACTTTGCTACTAAATGATACTCCAAAAAGTCGTTGCAAATAAGTCTCTATTTTGCGACTTATTTGCGACGGCTCTCACGTACCAAAATTGCAGTTGCAAAGTAGTCACAAAATGCATCTTGTTTTGCGACGAAATAATATCAGTTACAAAAGAGTATATATTCGGTCGCAAAGGTGAGACGTTTTTGTGACTTTATTGTTTCGTCGTAAATTTGCGACGATTTTACTTCCGTATTTTGTATGGTCGTTAATCGGTATTAAAAGAGTCGCAAAACCGTCGCAAATATTTGCGACTAAACAATCAGTCACAAACGGTCGTCGCAAATGGCATGTTTTCTTGTAGTGTTTTTCATATAGCTGAAACAAAACCTCATAGTTAAGTTCTTGATTGTAAAGAGCATTACTATGTATGAAGGGAAATGAAAATTACCAGGATTGTTCTCAGGAACATTCTGTAAGTTGTGGTGGCAGGTGTTTAGGCCATCTGTGTTCACCATTTCTCAAAGAGAGAGAGACGTGTAGCTTTTTTTTTTTCTTTTGTTCTTTTGTTTGGTAAAGGAGTGAACTATGGGAGAGACTTCAGTCGTATATAAAAAGAAGATGTAACACCCGTCCTGCCTTATCAGCCAAGACAACGTGTTATTCAAATGGTCCCGCCAAAATGCTTCTTTTTTAAAAATAAAATTCTTCTATCATAAAACTCTTCACAACTCACAAAGCCTTAAAACTCTTCACAACTCACAAAGCCTTTAACCTGAGGGAAAAGATAAAAAGGTGAACACAATGACGACATTCTAATCACATTCAACAATCAATGCGTAGCATAGAATCAGACTCCACATCTTGACATACATCCAACAAGCATAACGGTTTCACATAATATTCAACCTAGCATATAATCATAATATCATTTAAATCACATTTCTCATATCATCGTAGTCATTCATATATATAATCATCAATATCGCTAAACAAATCCCATTTTCATCCAAGCACCATGTACAAAACCAATCCCAGGTTCATACAATTACCAGGCATGAAACAAATCCCATGTTCCGCCCATCACGAGACACAAAACAAATCCCATGTTTGTGTCCCCAACACACAATCTCATTTCATATCACCACACAATGATCATCATGTTACACATCTACTCATCATTCATTATAATCATACATCTAATCATCATATCAAAGCATACAATATCAATCAACAGACATATCCAATCACACAGTTTCCAAGCCTATACAAGCAATTCATGAAGAACAACTTAGAAAATAATCATTGTGTTTCCGCGATTACCATCCTCACTTTTGCCATTTAAATGTTAAAACACAATTCTCCTTTCCCATGTCAAACCCAATGTTAAAGCACACCAGCTCCATCCAACCTCGTTGCCAAACCAAACATATAATGTCACCATTTATTCTATACATACGAGCCTTAGAAACACAAGGGTAAAACCTTAACTAACCGTTAAAATCACAATCCCACCGTTGAATATTTAGGCTGTAGTACCGTGACGCTCTGCACAAAATCTCAGCTCGATCAGGTATGTTTTGGACCACCGACCGCTGTTCCAAGGAGATAACCTCGAACATGATTTTTAGGGTTGCAGGTTCGGACTGTTACAGATATTTCTTGCGCAGGAAGCAACGAACATAACTTCTTGAATATAACTCCGATCGGACTTCTGTCAGTTGTTACGAGCTCATGGATTGATAGTGAACGCAGTGGTTATTTTAGATTGATAAACCGATGTCAAATCCGGCGTCCGACGAGCCTCCAAAGTCGCCTCTTCAAACTGTTCTTATTTCATTCTTAACTCTTTCTTATTCTTCTTTTCTCCACCTTCCAGTTACTCCGGCGTTGCTCCTCCACCACCACCGAGGCTTTCCACAGTTATGACATGAACAAACATACCCCACCAGTGTTCCACAACATCTGTGACGTACTTCTCTCCCCTCTCTACATATCCCATGTTCTCTCTCTCTTCTCTTCTCCTCACGACCCTCTTTTCTCCTCCTCTCTCTTCCCAATAAGAACACAACAAGAACACGTCCACTTCTGCTCAAGACACAAGGATCTAGTTGCTATGTTCTTAGGGTTTTTGATGGACGTTCCCTTTGACGGCTCATGAAGGAGATACACATCCATGTATTACGCTCATACTTCGACACACATAAATCCTTGTGTTTTGTGTTTTGCTCATTTAGGTTGCTAATGGGCTGAACTAACAAAATTGGCCCAACTTCCATTCGATAAAATTGGGGATGTTACAGAAGAAGTCGAAGTACTAGTACTGGCGATGCCATACATTGGCGTGAGGTGGAATCGGACGGCATTAAGCCAATGTCGTAGAGTGTTAGATAAAAAATAAGAACCGTCGGATTATAAGCTAAAAACAGGTCCATGCACATGCATCACAAGATGTAAGGGAAGGGGACCTTCTTTATCATTTCCCAAATTAGAAAAGATGGTGTCATCGGTCGGAGAAGTCACGTCTCTGTTCATTGAGTGGGGTTTAAGTTCTTGGACTAGCCTCTCTTTTCTTTCTTTTTCACCCCTTGCCCCTCCAATAGTTGTAGTAAGTTAATAACTGTGGTCATAATTATGCGTTAATTAAAAGGTTTTTACCACCGTGGAAGAAAAAATTGTTTCATATGTTATACTCAAACTAGTATTTTACAACTAGAAGCCACTAAAATATTCGTAGGTGTCGTGTCCCTTCAACCTGATAAAAAAATAAAAAATATCCAAAATTTTGGTCTGAATTTTATTTAGTACAAATATAATACTAAAACCTACTAAATGGACGATGGTACACGGGAAAATGGCAAAAATCAACTCAGACTATTTGTCAAACGTTTTTTATAACCAATCTATGATACTCTGCATTTATCAACCTAAACTGACTAATAATTCAAATTTTCTACCTAAACTTTATAAATTTAGCGAATTTCAACATTTTCATAAATGGTGTTAGTTAACCGGTTTAACGGCGCTGACTGAGACACCAACAGGGCAACCACGTGGCATATCGATAGGTAAAAAAAAAAAAAAAACATTACCAACATGCTTAGTTGCTTCTGATCGTTGTTCTCTTTCCATGTCTGAAGGAGGAAGAAGAAGAAAGACTAAAGACAATATTATACATCTTTGTTCATAAAGTTCAATAACGTTTATGTATTCGATTGTCTTGTTGGCGTCTATTTGATTTACTATGCCACGTCGGTTCGATTCCTACCTACAACACCTTTTTTTTTTTGCTATAAAACGACGTTGTTATCAAATCTATATGCCATGTGATTTTCTTGTTGGCGTCTGAGTCAGTGCCGTTAAACGGTTAATTAACACCGTTTACAAAAATATTGAAATCGGCTAAATTTATAAAGTTTAAGTAGTAGATTTTAACTATTAGTCAGTTTAGGTAGATAAATGCAGGTTATCATAGTTTAGGTATGAAAAAGCGTTCGGAAAATAGTCTGAGTTGATTTTGACCGTTTTTCTCGATGGTACATTACATGGTGCTTATCGTTCGGAGTTACTTTATGCATTGGGAGCACCCTCTTTCACCAGGTTTCCTCTGTTGGCATCTAATTTAAACTCGACTTTACTTCACAGAACTGCATGTTTCTATTTTGGTATTACTGGAAACATTATTGTTTTGTGTGAGCCAGTAGGTGGGTGGATGGAGTTAAGAAGGTGCTGGCCAGCTGGGAGAGTGTGCCTGATCAAAATTTCAAACTAATTAAGCAGGTCACTAAAATTGATCAAGTTGAACAATCTTATATATACATTTTAGAGATATCTTCAAGCTATTCATGTCTTAACAGAATAAACTACCCTTTTCTGCCAATTTTGCAAGGGTTGGGAGAACATATGCTTTTGTGAACTAAACAGTTGTAAACAGTGCGTTTTGCTTTGGGGGTTAAAAAAGGCGATCTAAGGTTTTTGCTTCTTACGCAAGTTCTGATGCCGCCGGAGGCTATCCCGCCGATGGCTGCTGATTCTCTCTCGATTGACGGCTCTAAGGGGACTCTTGAGCTTGAGGAGGGGGAGCTACCGTTGGATCGTCACGGTCTCAACACGTCGGTGAGTCTTGAGGAGGTGCGACAGGATGGTGAGAGTAGTCAGGATTTGTTGGTAACAGAGGGGTTGGGAGACAAGGTAAATGAGGGGAAAGAGAAGATGGTTGATAGTACTACAGTGGTAGAGCTTCCCACTCAACAGAAGAAATCGTGGGTTTCAATGGTTAAGGACTAGAAGGGAATGGAGAAGGTGGATTTGGAGATTGAGGATGTTGATGGTATGCCCACAGTTCAGATACCAGACAGTGTTTTTGAGGATGCTCAACCATTATGGGAGGATTTTCTTGTTGGAAAATTCTTAGCAAAGGCTCCGTTTGTTGGTGGTATTCATGCTCTTGTGAACAAGATTTGGAAACTTGGGGATCATACTATTAAGATAGAAGTGTTTGTGGTGGATCACTATACTGTAAGATTTCAGATTAAGGATGTACGTACTCGTGAGCGGGTCTTAAGGCATGGTATGTGGAACCTGTGTGGAGTTCCAATGGTGCTTACAAAATGGAGTCCGCTTGTTGATACAACACAAGAGGCACTAACAAAAGTCCCCTTTTGGGTTGTAGTGAAAATATTCCACCAAAGTATTTTTCATGTAAAGTGTTAAGTGCTATCACTAGTCCTCTAGGATTGCCTTAGAAGTTGCATCCAGATACAGAGGCATGTAGGTCTTTTGAGGAGGCCAAGGTTTTTTTAGAGGTGGACTTAACAAAGAACCTGCCTAAACATATGTCTTTCAAATCAGGAAAGGGAGGTGATACTGTTGTAGAATTTGTCTATCCTTGGTTACCTCCACGTTGCATTGAATGTTGTAAATGGGGTCACACAAACTCAGATTGCTTGGCCAAAGGGAAGGGAGGGGAGATTGTGACTGCTAAAACGATGGATGTTAGCCAAAGTAGTTCTGAGGAGGCTATTCTGGCAGAACCGCAGGCAGTGATCAAAGTAGCTCATGAGGGGTCTTCTCCTACGGTCGTGAATGCAGTGGATAAGAAGCAGGAATGGTGTACTCCGACTAAGGGGGTTCGTAGTCCACATAAACGGTTAGTTACGGTTCTGGACGATATCTCGCAGCTCTCAAACTCTTTTTCCTGTCTAAGTGAGAATGGGGAGAAGGGGGATGATGTCATTCCTGAATCAGGACAGAGTACTAGTGACGACAAAATACCTGCAACTGACGGAAATGAGGCTCTTGTGACTCTGGCTGATCACGGGGGCACTGTTTCTGATGTACTACAAATGGGGGTGGTGATCCAACCCTCTATTTCACGTGCTTCAAAGGAGGGACATAAGTTTATCCCGCAATCTGTTTCACAGAGTACTAGGCCTCCTCCTAGTCATCTGCCAACTCGTAAAACATTCAAAAATCTCTGATGTCTGGGTTTTTCTGGAATATCAAAGGGTTTAATAGGCGGAAGAAACATATGGTGGTACGCGAGTGGATGGCTCATAGTAGTTTTGATTTTGGTTGTTTGATTGAAACAAAAGTAAAAGAACCTTGAGCTGATAGAGTTGTTGATTCAGTGTTTACTAACTGGTATTTCATGTCGAACTATGAGGAGCATAGGTTGGGGAGAAATTAGGTAGTTTGGAAGAATAATGTATGTATTACACCAGTTTTTCAAGACTTCTCAGCTGATTACAGTTGCAATATGTATTGAGTGGAAGCAGGATTTTTTTGCTACTTTTGTTTATGCGTCGAACCTGGCTGCAGAGCGCAAAGAACTTTGGAGTGATCTACGCCACCATCTCTCATCTCCGCTTTTCCGCCATAAAGCTTGGCTGATTTGTGGGGATTTCAATGAAATATTGGAGAATGAGGACCAATCTCTATATGACTCTTCTCCATTTATTCCAGCAGGAATGAGGGACTTTCAGGATCTTGTTAACTTCTCTGGACTCGTTGATATGAGCTATTAGGGTCAACGTTTCACATGGTGTAACAAGCGTCAGGATGGGGTCATTTGTAAGAAAGTGGATCGGGTGTTAGTTAATCAGGAGTGGGTGCAGCGATATGGTCTATCAGGTTCAGTTTTTGAGCCTGGAGGGTGTTCATATCACTTAAGATGTCGGTTTTATATTACTGCGGTGGAACAACCAGTGAAGAAGCCATTTAAGTTTATTAATGCTGTTACGCAACATCCAAACTTTCACTCGTTACTAGCAGAACGATGGAGAGGTTCTCCACCTCTGTTTAACTCCACTTCTGCGATATATCGCTTTTCCAAATCACTAAAGGGGCTCAAACCTCATCTTTGAGGAATGGGAAAGCAATTGGTAGTGGTAGGCCATATCACTATACGTGATATCTTGTGTTTTTGTTGGGTTTTATGCCTTGTTTTTTGGTAGTTTTGTTGCATAATCTTGTCATTCTAGTTGTTTTAGGAGCATATGCATCTAGTGTCTTATTTCTCAGGTTCTTGGAGTAATCTCACTACATTTGGAGCATTTGGACTTATTTTGGTGCAAAGAAGCAAGAAGAGTGGAGTTGGAGAAGTGACACGGACAAGAGCTACCCGTGGCCGGGACCAGCGGCCAAACCACGGCCGATCGAATCCTCCACGCCACGGACATGAGCTACCCGTGGCCAGGCCCATCGGCCAGAAGGTGACCGGTTTACACCATCGACCTTGCCAATCGGTCAAGCTGTCCCCGTAGCCGCCTAAGTCCACACTTGTCCCCGTAGTAGTCTCTTAGAGTCTTTGGGTTTTGGTAGATTAGGATGATTTAGGAGTTGGGTTATGGAGTTTATGTTTATATTGCCTTAGATCCTTGCTTATTGGTTGCTAATAAAGCTAGATCAGCCTAGATCATGTTGATTCTAGACTTTAGGAATTTCAAGCCCACAAGGTGTTTGATGAAATTCCTGAACCAAAACTTTTAAGTGCTTTGCATTCCTTACCTTTGGAAAATGTTGACTAGGGTGCTTAGTGGCTAGATAGAATTGATTGTAATGCTTATTGATCATTTAATTTCCTTTGGAAGAAGTTGATGATTGATTGATTACTAAAGGGATTAATATCAATGAAATGTGTTAATCTTGCTTAGTGTTCTATGGTCTAAGGATCTTGCTTAGTGTAAGTTGTTTGATACTCCATAATCTATCTCTTATCTCACTCCTAATCAATTATCTTAACCCTTAGATTCTCCTTAGGTTTATTTGTTGAGCATTTTACAATTTGTTTGCCTTGCTTAGTTAAGACTGTTACAATAAACCAATTCCTTTTTAAGTTTAGATTGAGCATCTTTGTGCATTCTTAGTGAGTTGATTAATGCAGATTGTGGATTGATAATTTAATTGAAGTAAAAGTACTACATCAATACGCACCAAGGAGGCATATGCAGCCCTCTGTGATTTGGAGGGAAGAACTATGACTAATCCGTCCCCACAGGCGATACATGGAGAGGCTGAGGGGTATGCTAAATGGCGAAAATTGACTGATATTGAAGAGTGTTTCATGCAACAAAAAGCCAAACTTAACTGGCTAAAGATTGGTGATCAAAACAATAAAGCTTTCTATGCTTATGTAAAACTACAGGAGCAAAGAAATAACATAAAGGAGATTCAATGTGAGGATGGGAGAGTAGTTACAGATCACACTCATATTAAAGATGAAGCGGTGAGATACTTTCAAGAGTTCCTCACTCATTCCCCTGCAGAGTATGTTGAATGTTCCACGAAGAACTTGGCGGACATTTTGGACTTCAAATGTGAAGAACATGATAAGTCCCTTCTTACACGAGAGGTCTCTAGGGAGGAAATTCAAAAGGTTATGCTTTCTATGCGTACAAACAGATCTCCCGATCCAGATGGGTTCAATGTGGAGTTCTTCAAAGAATCATGGTCCATCGTGGGGGATGACTTTGTAGTAGCTATTCAGTTGTTTTTCCGAACAAGTTTCCTCCCTAAGAGTATTAATTCAACCATCTTAGCTCTAATACCGAAGAAAACAGAAGCACAGATAATGAAAGATTACAGGGCAATCTCATGCTGCAATGTTGTGTACAAAGTAATATCAAAGCTCCTTGCTACTAGACTCAAGCTCATTCTCCCCAAGTTCATCTCTTCCAATCAATCTGCTTTTATAAAAAATAGATTACTGATGGAGAATGTCCTCCTTGCTACGGAGCTCGTTAAGGATTATCATAAAGAATTTCTCTCTCCCGTTGTGCAATGAAAATTGACATCTCCAAAGCATTCGATTCAGTGCAATGGGGGTTCCTACTCAAAACCTTACAGGCACTTGACTTCCCTGAACAATTTGTCCTCTGGATTCAAACTTGCATAACGTCTGCCTCCTTCTCAGTTCAAGTAAATGGAGAATTGGCCTATTATTTTGGCAGTAAGAGAGGTTTGCGATAAGGCTGCTTTCTTAGTCCCTACTTGTTTGTTATCTGCATGAATGTACTATCTCGCAAGCGTGACAAAGCAGTTTAAGACAAAAAGTTTAATTTCCATCCCAAATGTAAACTGCTCAACCTTACTCACTTATGCTTTGCGGATGATCTCGTGGTGTTTGCTGATGGGACCAAGCGATCTATTCAGGGAGTCTTGGAGGTTTTTGATGATTTTGCTAATCAATCAGGGTTAAAGATAAGTCTTGAGAAATCGACCTTGTTCATGGCAGATATATCTCAGGATCTGAGAGTAGAGATCCTTGAACAGTTCCCTTTTGCATCTGGTGACTTACCGGTTCGATATCTAGAATTACCTCTTCTCCCCAAAAGAATGTCTGCTGCAGACTACCTTCCACTTATAGAAAAGATACGTTTGCAAGTAAGCTCCTGGACAGCTAGGACGCTCTCTTTTGCAGGCCGGCTACAACTGTTAAGCTCTATGATTTTTAGCTTAACAAATTTCTGGATTGCTGCTTTTCGACTACCTAAAGCTTGTATAAGGGATATAGACAAGCTATGCTCTGATTTTTTATGGTCTGGTCCATCTCTGAATCCCAAGAAAGCAAAGGTGGCATGGACTGAGGTATTCTTACCTAAGAGGGAAGGAGGCTTAGGTCTGTGGTATATAGAGGAAGCAAACAAAGTAAGTGTTTTAAAGCCAATATGGAGAGTTCTTTCTGCTCAGGATTCATTATGGGTGGATTGGGTTAAAAAGTATCTCATACGATCCGGCTTTTTGTGGGCAGAGAAGCTGATTTCTCCAACTGGCTCTTGGATGTGGAATAAAATTTTGAAATACAGGAGTTTAGCTATTCAGTTTCATCCGGTGAAGGTAAATAATGGTGAATCTACTTCTTTTTGGTTTGATAAATGGTGTCCTATGGGATGTCTATATGACATTTTTGGAGATAGAGGAATCACCTCTCTTGGTATCACAAAAGCGAGCACAGTTGCAGAAGTTATGGCCATGCCACGGCAGCGGAGGCATAGACAAACACTTTTAAACCAAGCTGAGGAGGAGATACAGAAAAGCAAACTGCTCCGAAATGCAGAGCGAGATGTTGCGCTTTGGAAAAGGAGAGACAATGTCTATCATCGAAGCTTTCAAACTAAGGAGACTTGGTCTCTCATTCGAGTTGCTAGACCAGATATGCCTCACTACAAAGCGGTATGGTTTCCTTACTCTACTCCCAAATATGATTTTATGTCATGGATGGTGATGAAAAACAGGCACTCCACGGGCGATATAATGCAAAAGTGGAGCTCCAATGTCAATCCTTCTTGCAAACTCTGTAACCATCCCATGGAAACAAGTGATCACCTGTTTTTCCAAGGTCCTTTTTCTCAAAATGTGTGGAAGTAGCTCACTGTGGGACTGCTCTTGAACAAGTATACTGCAAATTGGAGAGAAATCGTGGCTCTAGTGGACAAAAATAAGCTTGACAAGACAACAAGGTTTCTTATTGTTTACACTAATCAGAATACCCTGCATTATATTTGGAGGGAGGGATATGCTGTGCTATGGTGACCTTCCTCTACGGTGGAAAAACTTGTTAAATTGATCGACAAAAACGTTCGCAACCGTTTAAGCACGATTGGGAACGCTGGGTTTGATACCATTTAGGCATGGTTCGCTGCAAGATTCTACTAATATTGTAACATCCTAGATTTAGAAACAGTTTAGCATACAAAAAGACTCTGGTTATGCATTGTAAAAGCGTTTATTTTTCTTGACTCTAATTTAACATTATATTCAAAGAAAAGGAAAATAACTGCAGGTGGCACAATGCCATGTCTTTGAGTATGAGTAGATGGAGCATCTCCTGCTCCTATGTTGGTCCTCTCTTGAGGAGCTGGTGGACCATTCTGATTATTCATGACCTCCTCAATTGTTGTTGGTTGCGGTTGCTGGACTTTGATGTTCATATATTTTTACCTTGTCTTACCTTAGTTTATTTACACATTTTGCATGATTTACTAGCTTGTTAGGTCATCATTTGAGTAGTTTTAGGGCTGTTTATGCATTAGAGTAGATATTGCATTGCATTGCATTGTTTCTTGCATAAACAGGTGATTTAGGACCCAATGGAGCATGGAGAAATGCTGAAGGAGAGTGGAGCATTCAAGAGAAGCAGACAAAGGAGCTAGAGCAGAAGAGAACCTAGTTTTTACCCTTTTGGGATTTTAGCTTTTGTGTTTATGTAACAACCCGTCCCGTGGACCCCACTAGCCTCGCTGCTAGCCCACTAGCCTCACTGCTAGCCGCCCAAACAGACCCCAAGCCTGGCGCACCAATAACCTACTGGTGGATTGGGATATCCACAGGGATGGGTTAGGATCGATGCCCTGCATGGCCAGCTTGGGGTCCGTTGGGGTGGCTAGCAGTGAGGCTAGTGGGCTAGTAGTGAGGCTAGTGGGGTCCACGGGACGGGTTGTTACAGTACTCGGGTTGTACCTCAAATGCAAATCAAACAAACACGAATGCAAACAAGTCAGTACCGAACAAAAATGGAAAATAGAACTTGATCTAGCAAGTGCTGAAATCTTAGACGTTGCAAATTTAAATGCAACCAAATGGCAACGGCGCCAAATTGATAGTAGGATTTTCACCCAGGGTATCAATTCCCTATGCAATTGTAGTAGAAAGTGTTATCAATCCAAATGGTTGTTATGCTAGCAGATAAGATGCGATCATAAACAAGCAAGTCAGGCAAAGCAATAAATGGGTTTGATCTAACAATCCTAAAATAAATAAAAGAAAGCAAATAAAAAAGAACCACGCGACCTAAGCACTCAATGCAAGCATTCGAGTACATGATCGGGTGGGGTGGTCGAGTAAGCAAGACAAGTAAGAACAGCTCGAAGGTATACTCGAAGCAGGTGATCATGTACCTGTTCGGGTAAGGGATCGAGTTATGAATAAAATGTAAACAATCTAAATACGAAAGCTCCTAAGGATGGGGTAATCGACTCCTAAATGTTCCTGACCGATATGGATGTCCTACATGCCTCAAGCAAATACTCCCTAGACAATGAATCTCTAAAATCTTATTAAAACACTCTCGTGATAGAAGCAATCAACCTTAATCACTTCCCTACCCAACTCTCGTTGGAGAAACATGACCAAGCAGGCAATACAAACTAATTCATTATTGTCAATAAACCCCTTACTCATCTAATCTCTTAGGCTAAGTGAGTAAATCTCTAGCATTAATTGATTCAAGCATTTCATCTACACTTCTCGATGGTAAAACGCCCTAGATCTAATCTCAACCTCTCGGTCTGTTGATAGCATTAAGAACACCAATCTAGAAGGGAATTTATAAAACACAAACATCCAAACTAAGACATCCTAACCGATCAATAACACAAAATAATCTATCCCATCCTTAGAAACTTTGTTTCACTACTAAGATCTCATTGCAGGAAACACAAAAGCATAGATAAATGAAAATTGCATTGTATTGAAAATAAAAGTAGAGTAGAAGAGTACATAACCGAAATCTAAAAAGAATAGCAAAAGAAATGTAAAATAAATCCTAACAAAGTAGTAGAAAGAGTTTGAATTGCTCAGTTTCTCTCCCAGAAGCTCTCGCTCTCT